>NC_053489.1:49425875-49585875 GCF_905171775.1 Rana temporaria
AGGCTTGGAGGATAAGGGGGGTAGTGGTAAATTAAAGAATAACAGTGTAAACATACTCTTCTAATATCTCAGGTTTCTCATTTTGTTTACCGAGAAGTGACAGAGGTTCTGATTTCCCATTCTGTTCTGTCAGCAGCTGGTGGAATATTACAGTAATGAGCTTGTGTAGTACAGTAACTTGTATGTCCTGTTTTCCATGAATATCAGTCCCGTCTCTTGGAGATTATAATACAAAATGCTGTTTATCTTGGCCTTATAATGTATTGCTAGCCTACGTGCGGGCTGCCACCTTCGAGAACCATCTTCCCTACAGGTGGCATGCAGTCTGTAGGCATACAGTGATCCATTGTGCCTAAATTATTACAAAGAATTGTACTATTAGTATTTTCAGAAGGAGCCCGCAATAGCAGCCTCCATATTTCCCCCAATGATGGTGTACTTTGAAATTAATCTCTAGCCAAAACCTTTTTGTTTATGTAGCGCTCACTCTTGCACAAGACCACAATTTTAAGGTCCCTGGCTCTTTTCCCATACTTGAACGCGCTGTCAGGCACACTAAACCATTTAGGAGGCTAAACTTTTCTGATGATTTATTGCAGAACTTGAACTTGGATGGGAGTAGGGTAATTGTGGGATACAGGCAGTGGCGGCTGGTGCTCAAATTTTTTTGGGGGGGCGCCATCAACCGCAGCCACTGTGCCATCAATTTGCACCACTGTGCCATGCCATCAAATGCAGCCACTGTGCCATCAATTTGCACCACTGTGCCATGCCATCAAATGTAGCCACTGTGCCATCAATTCGCACCACTGTGCCATGCCATTAAACGCAGCCACTGTGCCATACATTGTCACCACTGTGCCACCACTGTGCCATGCTATTAAACGCAGTCACTGTGCCATGCCATCAAATGCAGTCACTGTGCCATCAATTCGCACCACTGTGCCATGCCATTAAACGCAGCCACTGTGCCATACATTGTCACCACTGTGCCATGCCATTAAACGCAGCCACTGTGCCATACATTGTCACCACTGTGCCATGCTATTAAACACAGCCACTGTGCCATACATTGTCACCACTGTGCCATACATTGTCACCACTGTGCCATACATTGTCACCACTGTGCCATGCCATTAAACGCAGCCACTGTGCCATCCATTGTCACCACTGTGCCATCCATTGTCACCACTGTGCCATCCATTGTCACCACTGTGCCATCCATTGTCACCACTGTGCCATCCATTGTCACCACTGTGCCATCCATTTTCACCACTGTGCCATCCATTGTCACCACTGTGCCATGCCATTAAACGCAGCCACTGTGCCATCCATTGTCACCACTGTGCCATGCCATTAAACGCAGCCACTGTGCCCTTTAATGGTCGCCGCTGTGCCAATTGTCCCCACTGTGCCCTGTAAATTGCTTTCTTCCCCCCCCGCCCGGCACTTACCTTTACTGGTTTTAGGCATCCACGTCCCACGATGTCTTCTCCCGCCCTCGATGACTGACAGGCGTCTCAGCCAATCAAGTTACCGGTAGCCAGAACCGGCCAACCTGATTGGCCGGTACAAGGGGCGTACAGTCTGTGCGCTCCGAGAATAAGCTTCCGGGACCCGAGGGCTGTATTGGGAAAGCCTATCAGAGCTGTTGGCTTTGATAGACATTTCCGTACAGCCAACCAGCTGGCGTTATTCAGATGGCCGGACATTGAGTGCCGTCCATCTGAATAACAGCGGCATCGGCGAAAATAACATGGATTCGTGCAATGCATGAATCTATGTTATTTGACTCAGTGGCGGTGAGAGCCAGAGGGGGCGGCGCTCCAGCGCCCTCTATGGACGAACCGCCACTGGATACAGGCATACCCCACTTTTAAGTACTGTACAGGACGCCAAGGTTGTGTCCTGGACAGATGCTATACAGCACCAGTATTTGGGTTGTGGTCCCTTTAAAGAGAGCTGGCAATGGAGTTAATCCAGAGAGGACTGGCTCGCAGTTCTCTGTCATTTGGGGACCGGAATTTTGGCCTAGACCACTGGGAGTCGGCACACAGGGGGTTAAGACCTCCAGAGAACAGCTCATAAAACAGGAAGTGGTGAGGAGTAGGGATGAGCTCCAGTGGGTTTGCATCGTACGCGTGCAGAGCCCGCCAGGAAGTCTGCACGGTGCTGCGCTAACCACTGCCAGGGAGACATTTCCCGATGCTCGGCTGCAGAGATTGGGAAATGTCTCCCTGGCTGTGATTAGCTCAGCGCCGTGCAGACTTCCTGGCGGGCTCTGCACGTGTACGATGCGAACAGGCTGGAGCTCATCCCTAGTGAGGAGGTGTATGGGGATTGCACCTGTGGAGATGAGCTGTGTGTCTGCTGGAAGCTGCTAAGGACTCGGCAAGGACTCTTGAAGTTCTGGGGCGAAGACCCATCTATAAAAAAAACTGTATGTGCCTATTCTTTAAGCGCTTGCCGACCGGCCACCGTAGTTTTACGGCGGCAGGTCGGCTCAGCTGAGCAAAATCACGTAATATAACGTGATTTTGCATTTCAGCCACTAGGGGCGCGCGCCCCCTGCTCGCCCCTGGTGCCAACACGCGTGCCCGGCAGGCGTGATCACTGCCGGGCACCCGCGATCGCTCGTTACAGAGCGAGAACCGGGAGCTGTGTGTGTAAACGCACAGCTCCCGTCCTTTCAGGGGGAGAAATGACTGATCGCATGTTCATACAATGTATGAACAGTGATCTGTCATTTCCCCTAGTCAGTCCCACCCCCCCCCCCTTTTTAGTTAGAACACACACAGGGAACATAATTAACCCCTTCCTCGCCCCCTAGTGTTAACCCCTTTTTTGCCAGTGACATTTTTACAATAATCAATGCATTTTTATAGCACTGGTCGCTATAAAAATGCCAATGGTCCCAAAAATGTGTCAAAAGTGTCTGAAGTGTCCGCCATAATGTCGCAGTACCGATCGCAGTTCGCCGCCATTACTAGTAAAAAAAACAATATTATTAAAAATGCCATAAAACTATCCCCTATTTTGTAGACGCTATAACTTTTGTGCAAACCAATCAATAAACGCTTATTGCGATATATATATATTTTTTTTTTTTACAGAAAATATGTATAAGAATACGTATCGGCCTAAACCGAGGAAAATTTTTTTTTTTTTATATATTTTTGGGGAATTGTTTATTACAGCAAAAGTAAAAAATATTATTATATTTTTTTCAAAATTGTCGCTATATTTTTCGTTATATCGCAAAAAATAAAAACCGCAGAGGTGATCAAATACCACCAAAAGAAAGCTCTATTTGTGGGAAAGAAAGAACGCCAATTTTGTTTGGGAGCCACGTTGCACGACCGCGCAATTGTCAGTTAAAGCGACGCAGTGCCGAATGACCAGCAAAATGGTCCGGGGCTGAAGTGGTTAATTTGTTTTGTGCTGAAGACAAGCAGACTTTATTTTATGCTGAAGCTAAGCGGACTTTGTTTTATAGTTTTCCTGTGTGCTGAGTGAAGCCTTATTTTTGGTTTGTTTACAAATAAAAGCCTTTTTGTTCAAGATCAAATGGTTTATGCACTTAGTCCCGTGGAGATATAATCCCCAAACTATACAGTACACAATGGGACTTGAGCATGTATGTAAAACGAAAATGTACCCCCTCCTCTAGGACAACCCCCCCTTACTCTCAGTCTCTGGGTATTTCCCACCCACAATTTGGGCATCTCCTCCTAGGGATTGGCCAGGGCTGCATAGATAATCAGCTGCTGATTTGCCCACTGTCTTCCAGAACCTTTCCAGGCAGACTGGGGGCAACATTTAACCACACAGAACAGATCAAAACAATCACATGCAGCTTAACTGATTACAGTGAGTCAAGAACTACATTTTGCCTAGCACCTATCTAGGAGGGTGCTACATTTGTTTATTCCTTGTCCAGGAGGTACAACAGGAAGTGTAAGGAAAACTTTTGAGATAGAGGGAAAAGGCCAATCTCCTCTTAGACTGTAGTCACAACCAGTTTGGCTTTATCTCTTGTGTTTGTGATAATCATAACATTTTGGTGACGGTGCTCATCAGAACAAATATAGAGGGTCATCTTAGTGGGTACTGAGATACCAATCCCTCATAAAAAAGTTTTGAAAATAGATACATATTATGGGTCCTGTTCGAAGCACTTGTTCGGCGTGCTCTGATTACCTTATACAATAAAACCTTGGATTGTGTGCATAACTTGTTCCAGAAGCATGCTTGTAATCCAAAGCACTTGTATATCAAAGCAAATTTCCCCATAAGAAATAATGGAAACTCGGATGATTTGTTCCACAACCATTTATTTTTAAATCCTTCCGTTTATAGTCCATACAAAAAGATTATACAATGTGATTTGTTGGTACAGTGCCTTGCGAAAGTATTCGGCCCCCTTGAACTTTGCGATCTTTTGCCACATTTCAGGGTTAAACATAAAGATATAAAACTGTAATTTTTTTTGAAGAATCAACAAGTGGGACACAATCATGAAGTGGAACGAAAATTATTGGATATTTCAAACTTTTTTAACAAATAAAAAACTGAAAAATTGGGAGTGCAAAATTATTCAGCCCCCTTAAGTTAATACTTTGTAGCGCCACCTTGTGCTGCGATTATAGCTGTAAGTCGCTTGGGGTATGTCTCTATCTGTTTTGCACATCGAGAGACTGAAATTTTTGCCCATTCCTCCTTGCAAAACCGCTCGAGTTCAGTGAGGTTGGATGGAGAGCGTTTGTGAACAGCAGTTTTCAGTTCTTTCCACAGATTCTCGATTGGATTCAGGTCTGGACTTTGACTTGGCCATTCTAATACCTGGATACAGTAGGTGTTTGTGATATTGTGCTTTTAGCACGACAGCGTCGCGCTGATTCTCGGCGACAGGGTGCCGAGATCTCGCCGGCATCTCACACTCACTGGAATAGTGACAGCACATCCCAGCAAGCGCGTCATAGAAGCGACGGGAGATCCGACTTGGATTCCCGCCAATTCTACACGTGTGCGGCGTGTTATGAATCCTGAGGGGGAAGTCCCCGCCGGATTTTAAATAAAAATCCGGCATGGGTCCCCCCCTCAGGAGCATACCGGACCCTTAGGTCTGTTATGGGTTGTAAGGAGAGCCCCCCTACGCCGAAAAAAACGGCGTAGGGGGTCCCCCTACAATCCATACCAGACCCGTATCCAAAGCACGCTACCCGGCCAGCCAGGAAGGGAGTGGGGACGAGCGAGCGCCCCCCCCCTCCTGAGCCGTACCAGGCTGCATGCCCTCAACATGGGGGGGTTGGGTGCTCTGGGGCAGGGGGGCGCACTGCGGCCCCCCCACCTCAGAGCACCCTGTCCCCATGTTGATGAGGACAGGGCCCCTTCCCGACAACCCTGGCCGTTGGTTGTCGGGGTATGCGGGCGGGAGGCTTATCGGAATCTGGGAGCCCCCTTTAATAAGGGGGCCCCCAGATACCGGCCTCCCCACCCTAAGTGAATGAGTATGGGGTACATCGTACCCCTACCCATTCACCTGCAAGAAAAGTGGTAAAAACACAAATTAACCACACAGTGTATTAAAATATTTTATTTTTCTGCTCCGGAGGCCGCCCCCTGTCTTCTTTATTAGCTCTTTTACCAGGGGGGGCTTCTTCTTTGACGTCTTCGGGTGGGTGGGGGCCGCCGTCTGGTTCTCTTCCACCGCCGGGGGGGGTGGCTTTTAAAAAAGCCCCCACCCCCCCGGCGGGTTAACTCCGGCGTCTTCGGCGGGGCTCTTCTTCTTCCGCTATCCCGACGGGTCTTCTCCGCTATCCGGGGGGTCTCGCCGCTCTCCGCTGTTGACTCGTCGCACCCCGGTTCTTCGTCTCGCAGTCCGGTCCCTTCTTCCGTGCTGTACGTCTTCTTCTGTGCTGTGAGTTCTTCTTCCGCGCTGTGACGTCATGTTCTTCACTTCTCTTCTTCTCCCCATGTTGACTCGCCGGTCCTCCTCGCTGAAATGACGGATGCGCGCCTTGCATCGGACCTATATAGGCCTCACAATCCCATCATGCTCTGGTACCTACCCATGTGATACCTACCCACGTGGGTAGGTATCACATGGGTAGGTACAGAGCATGATGGGACTGCGAGGCCTATATAGGTCCGATGCAAGGCGCGCATCCGTCATTTCAGCGAGGAGGACCGGCGAGTCAACATGGGGAGAAGAAGAGAAGTGAAGAACATGACGTCACAGCGCGGAAGAAGAACTCACAGCACAGAAGAAGACGTACAGCACCGAAGAAGGGACCGGACTGCGAGACGAAGAACCGGGGTGCGACGAGTCAACAGCGGAGAGCGGCGAGACCCCCCGGATAGCGGAGAAGACCCGTCGGGATAGCGGAAGAAGAAGAGCCCCGCCGAAGACGCCGGAGTTAACCCGCCGGGGGGGTGGGGGCTTTTTTAAAAGCCACCCCCCCCGGCGGTGGAAGAGAACCAGACGGCGGCCCCCACCCACCCGAAGACGTCAAAGAAGAAGCCCCCCCTGGTAAAAGAGCTAATAAAGAAGACAGGGGGCGGCCTCCGGAGCAGAAAAATAAAATATTTTAATACACTGTGTGGTTTATTTGTGTTTTTACCACTTTTCTTGCAGGTGAATGGGTAGGGGTACGATGTACCCCATACTCATTCACTTAGGGTGGGGAGGCCGGTATCTGGGGGCCCCCTTATTAAAGGGGGCTCCCAGATTCCGATAAGCCTCCCGCCCGCATACCCCGACAACCAACGGCCAGGGTTGTCGGGAAGGGGCCCTGTCCTCATCAACATGGGGACAGGGTGCTCTGAGGTGGGGGGGCCGCAGTGCGCCCCCCTGCCCCAGAGCACCCAACCCCCCCATGTTGAGGGCATGCAGCCTGGTACGGCTCAGGAGGGGGGGGGGGCGCTCGCTCGTCCCCACTCCCTTCCTGGCTGGCCGGGTAGCGTGCTTTGGATACGGGTCTGGTATGGATTGTAGGGGGACCCCCTACGCCGTTTTTTTCGGCGTAGGGGGGCTCTCCTTACAACCCATAACAGACCTAAGGGCCCGGTATGCTCCTGAGGGGGGGGACCCATGCCGGATTTTTATTTAAAATCCGGCGGGGACTTCCCCCTCAGGATTCATAACAAACGCCGCACACGTGTAGAATTGGCGGGAATCCAAGTCGGATCTCCCGTCGCTTCTATGACGGCTCTGTCTCCATCGCGGCAAGCCAGCTCGGCGCTGGCTCCCGCGATGGGGCTCGTAGGTGCTCAATCTCGCTGAGAAAGAGAGCGAGATTGACACAAAATCGGCTTCACCTACTGTATGTTTATTTGTGAACCATTCCATTGTAGATTTTGCTTTATGTTTTGGATCATTGTCTTGTTGGAAGACAAATCTCCGTCCCAGTCTCAGGTCTTTTGCAGACTCCATCAGGTTTTCTTCCAGAATGGTCCTGTATTTGGCTCCATCCATCTTCCCATCAATTTTAACCATCTTCCCTGTCCCTGCTGAAGAAAAGCAGGCCCAAACCATGATGCTACCACCACCATGTTTCACAGTGGGGATGGTGTGTTCAGGGTGATGAGCTGTGTTGCTTTTACACCAAACATAAAGTTTTGCATTGTTGCCAAAAAGTTAGATTTTAGTTTCATCTGACCAGAGCACCTTCTTCCACATGTTTGGTGTGTCTCCCAGGTGGCTTGTGGCAAACTTTAAACAATACTTTTTATGGATATCTTTAAGAAATGGCTTTCTTCTTGCCACTCTTCCATAAGGCCAGATTTGTGCAGTATACAGGGACTGATTGTTGTCCTATGGACAGAGTCTCCCACCTCAGCTGTAGATCTCTGCAGTTCATCCAGAGTGATCATGGGCCTCTTGGCTGCATCTCTGATCAGTCTTCTCCTTGTATGAGCTGAAAGTTTAGAGGGACGGCCAGGTCTTCGTAGATTTGCAGTGGTCTGATACTCCTTCCATTTCAATATTATCGCTTGCACAGTGCTCCTTGGGATGTTTAAAGCTTGGGAAATCTTTGTGTATCCAAATCCGGCTTTAAACTTCTCCACAACAGTATCTCGGACCTGCCTGGTGTGTTCCTTGTTCTTCATGATGCTCTCTGCGCTTTAAACGGACCTCTGAGACTATCACAGTGCAGGTGCATTTATACGGAGACTTGATTACACACAGGTGGATTCTATTTATCATCATTAGTCATTTAGGTCAACATTGGATCATTTAGAGATCCTCACTGAACTTCTGGAGAGAGTTTGCTGCACTGAAAGTAAAGGGGCTGAATAATTTTGCACGCCCAATTTTTCACTTTTTTATTTGTTAAAAAAGTTTGAAATATCCAATAAATTTCGTTCCACTTCATGATTGTGTCCCACTTGTTGTTGATTCTTCAAAAAAAATTACAAATTTATATCTTTATGTTTGAAGCCTGAAATGTGGCAAAAGGTCGCAAAGTTCAAGGGGGCCGAATACTTTCGCAAGGCACTGTATATCCATAAAATGTCCATCCACAAATGGAAGCCTCCATAGGGGGATTAGAAGCAAAATCCATCAAGAGCTACAGAGTATAAAAGAGAAGAGAGGCGTCTCTAAGTGTCGCAATATGGTTGCATTTAATGAAAGTACAACATTTAGCAGCTCATGTGGTTGATGATTAAAACAGACACATGTAAATATGCAGACATCTGGGGTAAAGCTGTCCACATAGACCATCCTCCTCACCGCTGTCAGTTTGCAATTATGACCGTGAAGACTACCCTGCAGTAGAGTGATCTGAAAGCGAGGTTTGAACCGCTCATGGAGTGCAGAGTGGAAGGGACGACTTTGATGGTGGTGAGAAGGACGGTCTATGTGGACAGCTTTACCTCGGATACTTAACCACTTCAGATCCGTAGGACGTCCTGGGACGTCCTGGACTTTGAGTGGTGATATCTGAATGATGCCTGCAGCTGCAGGCATCATTCAGATATCTCTGTCTTCAGCCGGCGATTCTGTGCACCAGAAGAACGATCAAAGCGGCGGTTCCGCCGCTCGATCGTTCTTCTAGGCAGCAGGAGGGGACGTCCCCCCCCCCTCCCGCCGCCATCCGGTGCTTCTCCGGGCTCTCCCGTGCCATCGGGGGCCCGGAGAGCGAATCGGCCGGCGCGCGTTGCTGAACCATAGAGATGACTGGTGACCAGACGGTCACAGTCATCTCTATGACCGTCGGAGGGCCGGGCGCGACGTTATGACGTCACGCCCGGTACCCGGAAGTAAACAAAGCCGCAATCGCGGCTGTCGGCATGTAATCGGTGAAATGTTTTTCACCGATTTCATGCTTGTAAGCCTGTAGGAGAGATGTGGGGTCTTATTGACCCCACATCTCTCCATAAAGAGGACCTGTCACAGTGATTCCTATTACAAGGGATGTGTACATTCCTTGTAATAGGAATAAAAGTGATCAAAAAAAAAAAATGTCAAAAAAAGTGTAAAAATAAAAAAATGAAGTAAAAAAATAAAATAAAATAATAAAAAAAAATTTTTAAAACGCCCCTGTCCCGGTCGCTCGCGTGCAGAAGCGAACGCGCATGCAAGTCCCGCCCACATATGTAAACACCGTTCAAACCCCACATGTGAGGTATCATCGCGTGCGTTAGAGCGTGTGCAACAATTCTATCACTAGAGCTACTCTCTAACTCAAAAATAGTAACCTGTAAAAAATTTTAAAGCGTCGCCTATGGAGATTTTTAAGTACCGAAGTTTGGCGCCATTCCATGAGTGTGCGCAATTTTAAAGCGTGACATGTTAGGTATCTATTTACTCGGCGTAACATCGTCTTTCACATTATACAAAAAAATTGGGCTAACTTTACTGTTTTGTTATTTTTTAATTCATGAAACTGTTTTTTTCCCTAAAAAAAGGCGTTTGAAAAATTATTGCGCAAATACCGTGCGAGAAAAAAAGTTGCAATGACCGCCATTTTATTCCCTAGGGTGTCTGCTAAAAAAAAAATATATAATGTTTGGGGGTTCTGATTAATTTTCTAGCAAAACAATTGTGATTTTTACATAAAGGAGAACAGTGCCAAAATAGGCCCGGTAACGAAGTGGTTAATGTGCCTCTTTTAATCATCAACCATGTGAGTTGCTAAATGTTGTACCTTCATTAAATATTGTGACATGACGTTGCTTGTATATCAAGACATCGCTTGTATATCAAGTCAACATTTATTAAAACATTTTGCAGGTCTTGCAAAATGCTCTCAAACCAAGGTTTTACTGTATATGGATCTTCTCATGTATACAACAGAAGCTCTGTCAGTGTATTCATTTCAACTTGAGTATGGAACTATAGCTTGCTTATGGACCCCTGTTTCTCCTTGGGTGGCCAAAACTGGTTGGGCAACTGATCATTGCATGTCGTGGTATACAGTTTTCTCCCATTGACTAGAGAAGCCTGCGTGAGATGCTTTATGCATGGACTTCCAGGTGATCAGAATTCATCACCGGGCGTATACATAGCAGGTGGAGCACGTCATTTATCAAACAAACAGTTCATGCATTGACTCATCTCGTTCCATAATTATACCATCATCATGTGCGCAGCCGTCTTCATTTTACTACAGCCTGTTCTGTCTCTTTATTTGAGAGACTGAGAACCCCAGTGGATAGCTGCAGTTTGATCCTGGAACACAATAAAAGGTAAGGACTTTTATAAGGCAAGATGTAGGTGTGCTGTTGGCTTTCTGGGCCTGAGGAGCAACAGACTTTACCATGCTGAGTAGGGGTGCAACGGATCGTCACCGATCCGTGATCCGAACGGTTCACCCCGTTCGGATCGGCACACCACGCGATCCGCGGAGCGCTCCGGAGCTTCGGCCTAGCTCCGGAGCGGCGGCCATCTTCCTCCACCCCAACCAATCACAGAGCGGCTGTGATTGGTTGGATGGGATGTCCTGTCTCTGCACCTGATTGGCCCGTGTGATGAGTGCCCTCTCTGATTGGAAGGCTGCCCGTATTGGCTGGCTGTCTTGGCGCTCTGGGAATCGGGATGAATATGTGGAGCTTGAGGGGGGAAAGTGAGCGCCGCTATGAAGGACGGGGACTCTGTGTTCTTTACTATTGTGGGGGCAATGTTGGAGTGGTCTGGAACAGTGATGGTGATGACGAGTGGGGGACAATGGTGGACATTACAGTGCAAGTACAATGAGTTGGATGTTGGACTGACTATTATATTACAGTGATTACTAGTGGGGGCAATGTTAAACTGGCTAATTATTACAGTGTTTACTAGTGTGGGGGCAATGTTGGACTGGAACAGTGATGGTGATGACGAGTGGGGGACAATGGTGGACATTACAGTGACGAGTGGGGGGCAATGGTGGACATTACCATATAGAGCCATTGGCCCAGCTAGAGCCCAGACTTAAATCCGACTTTTTTTTCATAAATCCATTTTATTTTGATTTATTTTTTGCTGATCCAAAAATGATCCGATCCGTGAGTTTTTTGATCCGTTGCACCCCTAATGCTGAGTGATGGGAACAGAAGACTACAAGAAAATGATATTGCTGTTGCTAATCTGTAAAATTGGTTAAAGGCTCCAGAGAAAAATGGCACCCGCAATGTTGTCTCTTGGCCGATGGGGTCCACCAACATCCATGTGCAGTTTCTGGATGTTTATGCTGTGAGGGAAAGCTGCTGCCACAGAAGTACTGCTGTTGTCCTGTCAAGGGGTTTAAAAGGAGTAATTGTATTATCAGGAGCCTCATTTTAGGACAGGCTTGTTGGAAAATCTCTCTGTAGGTGGAACCTGCTCTTCTACTCTTACACGTGGAATTCAATATGTTTGGAGTGCCAGGAAACAAGTAACCCGGAGTGCTAGGACCTTGGCACTGTTACATGTTGGCTCAGAGGATCACGGTACAGGAGTGCATATCTCTAGGCCAGTGATGGCGAACCTTTTTGAACCCGAGTGCCCAAACTGCAACACAAAACCTCCCAGGTTGCCCAAAGTCTGCTATTCTGGAGACCCTTATTCTTATGCTGGAGACACAACCTCTGTATATCTAGAAACAGAGTTGATGTCTAAGTCACTACAGACCTCCCTCCCCACTCGGTACAGACCCCCTTCCTGGTCACTCTGTCCCCCCTCCTGTATCCAGGACTGGACTGGGACAAAAATTTGGCCCTGGACTTCATCCAGACTGGCCCACTTTGACAGGTCTCTCCCATGCAAATAAATAAATGAGGCACAGATACTCAAATCAATGAACACCACATCCCGGCATAAACAGAGAGAAAAGAAATTCGGGAGCGGGTAACAAACCCTGGGATTTTAACGGTGTTGATGGTGGAAAATCAATCCAAAACAGTAAGATAAATACAAAAATAATAATTTATTCATACATAAGTTTTACATATAACAAAATACAAGACATGGATGGTCTCATTGATGGTAATAGTGACTAAAAAGTCGCAGAGGAACCTGTTGAAGGGGGCCCGACATGTTTCGCTCGTTGAGCTTCATCAAGGGCAATACAACAAGCTATAAAATAAAGAAAAAGAAAACAAGAATAATGCATTGTATATATTGCCAGAAATAACAGTTTGAAAAACAACAACAAACCGCTGCTGTTAAAATACAAAATACATAATGTATATTCAAACAAGATAAACAAGGGTCAAATATTTGTAATACACGTAGTTCATGAGAATACAAGGGTCACATAAACATTTTGTACAATGAAAGGACCGTGAGCAGACTTGCCTTTTATCCATGGTGGTTGGACAACTCCCGCACCTCCCCCCAGGCCACCCAAGCCCCCTCTCCCCCTTCACTAGCCACTAGCTGTTCTGCTTTATTAGAGTAGAACGGCTGATACTGGTACACTTATAGGCAGTACCAGTGGGGAAGCTAGACATTATTTCACCCGGGGCAAAGAATCAGTTTGGTGCCCCCCCTCTTATGGGACAAGATTAGGCAGAAGTGAGAAACTCCCAGGCCATAGCTGTTGAGTCAGCTGTCTGTCCCCTCCCCCATGCTCCTCTGTCACCCCCCTGCTCCTCTGGTCCTCCCCCTGCTTCTTTGTTCCCCCCTCGTGAGCGCTGCGGGAAGGGAGAGACAGAGGAGCAGAGGGGGGCGGCGGTCTGCTGTCACTGAAGCCGGCCCACTGAGCCATCGGCCCACCAGGAAACTCCCTGTAGTCCCAATGGCCAGTCCATCCCTGCCTGTATCCATCTACAATAAAATAAACGTAGTACAGACCTCAGAACATCGCAGGTATTCTTACTCCGGGCTGTGTAGCTAGGGGGAGACGTCTTCAGTCCACAGCCACTTTGCTGTTGCGAGACGGCCTGCGAGAGATGCGGCATCCAAAGCGGCAGCACTGCTTCATCTTGTCCACACCCACCCCGGACACGTCGCCCCTGGCCCTAGAGCCCTGTGGGAAATGTAGTTCTATGGGGCAGGTGTGGACAAGATGCACCTCGTACAGGATGGTGAACTCTTCATCTTTGCTTGCCCACGGAGAGGGCTCTGCGTGCCGTGGGTTTGCCATCACTGCTCTAGGCCAGGGGTCTCCAAACTTTCTAAACAAAGGGCCAGTTTACTGTCCTTCAGAGTTTAGGGGGGCCGGATTGTGGCCATTGGGAGTAGAAAAGGCCCACGACAGTGGGAATAAACAATGTCCCATTGTTGGTGTCATTGGGAGAATTATTTCCCATCATTGGAGTCATTGTGCCCCATTGTTAGTGTCAATGGGTTCCATTGTTGGTGTCATTGGGAGAAATTGTTCCTCATCATAGGTGTCATTGGGAGGAATAGTGTCCCATCATTTGTGTTGTTGGACACCATTGTTGGTGTGGTTGGGAGAAATTGTGTCCAATCATTGGTGTCATTGGGAGGCATTGTGCCCCTTTATTGATGTCAGTGAGGGGAATTATGCCCCATTGTTGGCATCAGTGGATGAAATAGTGCCCCAAGGGCCACATAAAGGCAAGCAAAGGGCCGCATTTGGCCCCCGGGCCACAGTTTGGAGACCACTGCTCTAGGCTATCAGTGTGGACCTAAAGTGTTACTAAACCCAGGACTCTGTATTCACTATCTCTAGTCTACCACAGTACACAGAACGTGGAAATGCAATTATTTTATTAAATATAAACTGCTAAATACCTTTTTCATCAGAAGTATATAGCAGTCTTGTGACTTCTATCAGTGTCCAGCCCAGCACTGGTTAAAGCTTGTAGGAGGAGTGTTCATTGATCTTCCTCTTCTTGGGTCCCCGCTGGCGCTTTTGGCTCCTCCCCGTTGACCAGTGCCCCAATGGACTGCTTGCTATGTTGGCACTGAAGCATGCTCGCTCCTGAGCCCTGCTTTATGTGTCCATAAGACACAGATGAGGCCCGCCCCGCCCCCCCTGCTCTCTCCTTATTGGCTTACTCAATGTGATTGAGAGCAGTGAGAGCCATTGGATCCTGCTGCTGCCTCAGCTAATGAGTAGAGGGAGCCCCAGGACAGCCGAGGCTCCTGTGCACATCCCTGGATCGAGAGGGGACTTAGGTGAGTGTTATTTTGTGTGCTGTGGGAGCAGCACACAAAATGGTTTTTACCTTCATGCAACGAATGGGTAAAACACCTTCAGTCTTTCTAAACACTTTAGGTTTAGCTCCATTTTAAAAAATGTACCCCCTGCTAGGAGTTTTATTGGGGTTTGAGTTGTCTAATCTAAACAGACATGCTGGAAATACTGTCTTTTTGATAAAATGCCCTCCTTGTTTAGATATGTCAGACTTGTCCCCCCTGTGAAGATAGCCATTAGATTAGATACAAAAAAAAAAAAAAAAAAGAAAATCCCTGGTAACAGCAGAAGAAAGGAAAAGATGGTTGATTATCTGCTTGCCGACCGTATAACCTACATACATGGCAGCAAGGCGGCTCGGCTGCTCTAGGTCACATACCCAATATGTGATCTGACACTTCCAGGTATGGGGCGCATGCGCGCCACCAGCGACCCGGCTGTTCTCTGAATAAACACAGCAGATGTCGATCACCGAGTGCCAGCCAATGGATTACCTCCAGCACCCAGTGATCGTCATGAATTTACACAGGACAGAGCCCTGCCTATGTAAACAAGGCAAAGCCGCGTCCTGTCAGCGGGGAAGTAATCTATTTTCTGTCCCCACAAAGCAGGGAATAAAATTCAATCCATTACTTCCCTTAGAAAAAGCAGCACACATGACACAAAAACACTGGCTAGGCACACATTACATAGTTACATAGTTAGTCAGGTTGAAAAAAGACACAAGTCCATCCAGTTCAACCACAAAAAAAAAAAATAAACAAACAAAATAAAAAAACACAATACAATCCCATACACCCAACTCCATACCCACAGTTGATCCAGAGGAAGGCAAAAAACCCCAGCAGAGCATGATCCAATTTGCTGCAGCAGGGGAAAAAATTCCTTCCTGATCCCCCGAGAGGCAATCGGATTTACCCTGGATCAACTATACCTATAAATGTTAGTACTCAGTTATATTCTGTACATTTAGGAAATAATCCAGGCCTTTCTTAAAGCAATCTACTGAGCTGGCCAGAACCACCTCTGGAGGGAGTCTGTTCCACATTTTCACAGCTCTTACTGTGAAAAAACCTTTCCGTATTTGGAGATGAAATCTCTTTTCCTCTAGATGTAAAGAGTGCCCCCTTGTCCTCAGGGTTGACCGTAAAGTGAATAACTTAACACCAAGTTCACTATATGGACCCCTTATATATTTGTACATGTTGATCATATCCCCCCTTATTCTCCTCTGCTCAATTTAACCCTCTTTGAACCCCATATATGTTTAACCCCTTCCTAGCCAGTGTCATTAGTACAGTGACAGAGCATAATTTTAGCACTGATCACTGTATTCGTGTCACTGGTTTCCAAAAAGTGTCAGTGTCCGAACGTCCTCTGCAATATTGCAGTCGCGATACAAGTCGCTGATCGCCGCCATTACTAGTAAAAAGAAAAATTAAACAAAGAAAAATTCCATTATACAGTAAAACCTTGGTTTGAGAGCGTTTTGCAAGACAAGCAAAATGTTATAATATTGACTTGATATACAAGAGATGTCTTGATATAAGAGTAGCGTCATGTCACAACTGAGTATAAAAAAGAAGCGAGGAGCCTCTAAGTGTAGCAATATGGTTACATTTAATGAAGGTACAACATTTAGCAACTTAGAGGTGCCTCTCTTCTCTTTTATACCCTGTAAAAAAAATGCTTTGATATACAAGTGCTTTGGATTACAAGCATGTTTCTGGAACCAATTATGCTCGCAAACGAAGGTTTTACTGTATATCCTATAGTTTGTAGATGCTATAACTTTTGCGCAAACCAATCAACATACATTTATTGGCCCGGATTCAGATACGAGTTACGACAGCGTATCTCCAGATACGTCGTCGTAACTCTGAGTGTGCGGGGTCGTATCTATGCGCCTGATTCTAAGAATCAGTTGCGCATAGATTTCCTTAAGATCCAACCGGCGTAAGTCTCTTACAACGTCGTATCTTAGGCTGCATATTTACGCTGGCCGCTAGGTGGCGCTTCCGTAGATTTCTGCAAGGAATATGCAAATTAGGTAGATACGCCGATTCAGAAACGTACGTCCGCCCGGCGCATTTTTTTACGTCATTTGCGTAAGGCTTTTTCCGGCATAAAGTTACCCCTCATAAAGCAGGGGTAAGTCATGTTAGGTATGGACGTCCGAAACACACGAACAGCGTCGTATTTTACGTAAGGCGTTCGCGAATAGGGCTGTAGGTTAGTTACGTTCACGTCGAAAGCATTGACAGTTTGCGGCGTAATTTGGAAACGTTCACGGACGGCGCATGCGCCGTTCGTGAAAAACATCAATTACGTGGGGTCACAAGTAATTAAAATAAAACACGCCCACATCATCCACATTTGAATTAGGCGGGCTTACGCCGACACATTTACACTACGTCGCCGTAACTTGGGGCGCAAGTTCTTTCTGAATACGGAACTTGCGCCCTAAGTTACGGCGGCGTAGTGTATCTGAGATACGCTACGCCCGCCGATAGATACGAAAATGTTTCTGAATCTGGGCCATTGTCTTTTTTTTTTTTTTATTACCAAAAATATGTAGCAGAATACATATTGGCCTAAATTGGTGAAGAAAATAGATTTTATTTTTATTGGATATGTTTTACAGCAGAAAGTAAAACATTTTTTCTTCAAAACTGGCAGTCTTTTTTTTGTTTGTAGCGCCAAAAAAATATAACGCAGAGGTGATCAAATACAACCAAAGGAAAGCTTTATTTTGGGGGAAAAAAGGACATACATTTTATATGTATAGAGTGTCGCACGACCAAACAATTACGCAGTGCCGTTAAGTTAAAACATGGCCTGGTCACAAAGGGGTGGGGGTAAATCTTCTGGAGGTCAAGTGGTTACATTTGCAAACTTTTTTTTTTTTCTTGAATGTTTTCAAGAAGTGTAGTAGGCTTCCACATTTTTTTTTTAAATATACAGATTTCTGTTTTCCACAGAAATGAGGAAGATGCATGTCACGTAGTCAGGTGTGGTTATTATGTGAGAATGGTGGTACATACACTTTGGATACGATTATGCATGTTCTGTCCGATTCTTGTGTTAATAAAAATGCTTCTCTCTCTTCTTTTTCTTTTATTTTTTTTATTTGGAGAATGCATTCTCATTTATCATGTAATGACCTGAAATCACACTGCTGGCCAAAGCAAAATTCACAATAGAATAAAAAAAAAAAACTCCAAAGCAATTAAGGAAATGGTCCTGACATTTAAACATTTCCTGATTGTGTTTTCAAAAAAAATAAAAAAAGTAATTGAATGTAATGTTCTCATACTGGTGCTGATATTTACAGAACTCTGTACCCCGGGCATAGAACAAAAAGAACTCTTAGGATTTGGTTAAAGGGCAACATTAGCGAGTGGAGAGGAGTGAGTGTATAGGGAAATAAATCCAAACCTGGAGAACTTCTTAGAAACATAGAAGAGGGATGGCAGATAAGACCAAGTTCATCATGTCTGCCCTTTATATATATATATACATATATATATATATATATATATATATATATATATATATATATATATATATATATATATATATATATATATACTGTATGTATGTGTGTGTGTGTGTGTGTGTGTGTGTGTGTGTGTATATATATATAATTTATAATTCGGGCTAATACTGATTACAATTTTTGTGTTCGAGTAATTTTTTTTTTTTTTTATTGATGAATCAACTAATTTTGATTAATTATAACACACATACAGATCCAACTACTTTTAGCTGATCTCCTTGCAGGCTGATTCCCAGTGCAGCTACCAACCACTGGAAAAATGGATAGCAGGATACAAAAAACACACAAAGGCAGCGCTCGATGGGAATAGTATTAAAACTTTTACAGTCTTCAAGTAGGTAACAAAATAAATATTGCACTGGAGATAAAATCGATGTAGCTACATTAACTGTAAAAATGGTGCGAGTAATACCAAACGGTAGCAAAAGCAGTCATAAAAACATGTAGCCAAGTATAATACTGGCATAAAAATGTGTACAACGATACCACTGCTGAATCCAGATGAGGAGAGGTTAACATCAGTCCGTCGGCATGTAGATGTCCCATGAAGGGAACTATCACAACTCCCAGTGGATGGCTGTAGAATCCCAGGTTGATGGAGGGAAGTGTAACAGCCCTTGCGTGTGGCAGATAGTAAGGTCCCGCCGACATGCAGATATGAAGGCACAGCAAAGGAGCCCTTCAGATGGACACGGCAAGCCCCGCCGGTGTCCGTGACGTCGCCGGAACTCCTTGAAGACCCGGAAGCCAGCGGAGTGGTGAGTACCGATCAAAAGAATTTTGATCGATCAAAAAAAATTAACATTTAATCGAGGAATTAATAGATTTTATATATATATATATAGTAAACATTCCTACCTGCACCTTGTACTTTCATACCGTGTGCATTGATCATGTACTTTCATGGTGTCATTTGTTGCCCTGTGCAAATCCGTGGCATGGCACTGTACAGTTTAATGCATGACCTCTGTAGTGTGAGACCTGACACTTCCTGTGAAGCAACTATCCACCTTCCCTGGGTCTCTCAGTCTAATACTCATGTAGTTGAGCAGGGCTGCTGATAAAGCAGTACAGCTGGCCCTCCTGTACTGGGCCCAGGCCCCATCCGTTGAGAAGGGGGGCCCAGGCACCTGCCAGGGAGGAGGGATGGCCGTTCTGCTTTATCGCTGATACGGATACTTTTGTGGCTCCCCCTGCAGCGCTGCTGGCTTTTCATCTTTTCTTTCCGAATGTGCTGCAGGGTAATCGGTTCTAGTATTTTCGCCTCCTATTCACTAATCTGATCACACCCCACGCCACTGCTGTCGGGGCCCTCCCTTTCACCTGCTGTCCGGGCCCTCCCTTTTCACCTGCTGTCCGGGCCCTCCCTTTCACCTGCTGTCCGGGCCCTCCCTTTCACCTGCTGTCCGGGCCCTCCCTTTCACCTGCTGTCCGGGCCCTCCCTTTCACCTGCTGTCCGGGCCCTCCCTTTCACCTGCTGTCCGGGCCCTCCCTTTCACCTGCTGTCCGGGCCCTCCCTTTCACCTGCTGTCCGGGCCCTCCCTTTCACCTGCTGTCCGGGCCCTCCCTTTCACCTGCTGTCCGGGCCTTCCCTTTCACCTGCTGTCCGGGCCCTCCCTTTCACCTGCTGTCCGGGCCCTCCCTTTCACCTGCTGTCCGGGCCTTCCCTTTCACCTGCTGTCCGGGCCCTCCCTTTCACCTGCTGTCCGGGCCCTCCCTTTCACCTGCTGTCCGGGCCCTCCCTTTCACCTGCTGTCCGGGCCCTCCCTTTCACCTGCTGTCCGGGCCCTCCCTTTCACCTGCTGTCCGGGCCCTCCCTTTCACCTGCTGTCCGGGCCCTCCCTTTCACCTGCTGTCCGGGCCCTCCCTTTCACCTGCTGTCCGGGTCCTCCCTTTCACCTGCTGTCCGGGCCCTCCCTTTTACCTGCTGTCCGGGCCCTCCCTTTCACCTTCCTTCCCGGGCCCTCCCTTTCACCTTCCTTCCCGGGCCCTCCCTTTCACCTGCTGTCCGGGCCCTCCCTTTCACCTGCTGTCCGGGCCCTCCCTTTCCGGGCCCTCCCTTTCACCTGCTGTCCCTGGGCCCTCCCTTTCACCTGCTGTCTGGGCCCTCCCTTTCACCTGCTGTCCGGGCCCTCCCTTTCACCTGCTGTCCGGGCCCTCCCTTTCACCTTCCTTCCCGGGCCCTCCCTTTCACCTGCTGTCCGGGCCCTCCCTTTCACCTGCTGTCCGGGCCCTCCCTTTCCGGGCCCTCCCTTTCACCTGCTGTCCCTGGGCCCTCCCTTTCACCTGCTGTCTGGGCCCTCCCTTTCACCTGCTGGACAGCTGAGACTGTAAGCCAGGCCTTCTCATCCAACATCCGTGCCTAACCTCACAAATGCGCTTTTGGAAGAATGGTCAAATATTCCCATAGACACACTCCTAAACCTTGTGGACAGCATTCCTAGAAGAGCTGAACCCTTCGGAAGACTGGGATGCCATTAAAGTTCATGTCCAGGTAAAGGCAGGTGTCCCCAGGGCCGGCGCTAGCGCAAGGCAACTTGTGCACTTGCCTTACGGCGCCAGCCACGGAACAGGGCGGAAAAATCAGTCGCCCGATCAAGATCAGCACTCGTCTCCAGCAGCAGAATGTGCGGAGCGCCAGAGTGCTCCTCTCCCTCCTCCTCTCCTTGTCTGTGGCCAGGGGCAGGGGCAGCGAGTGCAGGGGCGATGCTGCCCCCCCCCCACCGCTTGTCATCCCGCGGCAGGAGGGGAGAAAACAAAACACAAGGTTTCCGCCCACCTCCCCCTCCACCAATCGCAGAAGAAGTGCATCCGGGGGCTTCTAATCTGCCATGCCTGTGAGGAGTGAGTTTGGCGTTGCCCCGGCAACCAGGAAGTATGCCTGAGTGTATGGAGGGTCTCACGGAACAGAACTGAAAGGGAGGGGGGCTCCTGCTGGTCTCATCTGAAATTCTCCTGCCGCTCCCCCCAGTGCCTGATTTCATTCACATCACAAGTGGTAGAAGAGCTGCAGGAGAAGACCGAGATTAGAGGGAGCTGATTGGCAGGAAGAGCACTTCCTGACACGCCCCTCCATTCATCAACATGCAATGACAGGGCTCCTTTCTACCCTTTTCTGCATCCAAGTCCTGGCTCCTCCCCCTACAGATGCTGGTAAGTAGTTGTGTACACACATGTACTACTAAGGCCCCTTTCCCACTGGGGCGGTGGGTGCATAAACGATATAAAGCGTCGCTATTTTTAGCGGCGCTTTACCGTCAATTTTGCAGAGCTATTCGGCCGCTAGCGGGGCGCTTTTAACCCCGATAGCGTCCGAAAAAGGGTTAAAACCACCCGCAAAGCTCCGCTTTGCCAGCAGTATAGCTGTGGTGCCCATTAATTTCAATGGGCAGGAGTGGTATACACACCACTCCTTCACCGCTCGAAAGAGGCGGCTAGCAGGACTTTTTTTTAGCATCCTGCTAGCGCACTGCTCCAGTGTGAAAGCCCTCGGTAGCCTGTATAATGTACTATTGCTGGGATTTGTAGTCCTCTGTAACTGCTGGTATTCTGCATTGCATTTTATATAATGTATTGCCGGGATTTGTTGTTCCTCTATAGCTGCTGGTATTCTCCATTGCGCTGTATAATGTATTATTGCTGGGATTTGTAGTTCCTCTATAACTGGTCAGTGGTAATCTGCATTGCGCAGTATAATCATTATACGGCACAATGGAGAATACCACCAGCTATAGAGGACTACAAATCCCATCAATAGTACATGATATACAACACCATGCAGAATAACGCCATCTATGCTATCTTTCTCTGTAAAAGATAAATAAGTTAAACAATCACTTTAACCACTTCCGGACCGCCGCATGTACA
Organism: Rana temporaria; assembly: GCF_905171775.1. Taxonomy (NCBI): domain Eukaryota; kingdom Metazoa; phylum Chordata; class Amphibia; order Anura; family Ranidae; genus Rana; species Rana temporaria. The sequence continues at coordinate 49,447,875 of NC_053489.1, forward strand.
TATACGTCGGCAGAATGGCACGGACAGGCACATGTACGTACCTGTACGTGCTCTGCTTGACGTGGGTCGGGGGTCCGATCGGGGACCCCCCCCCCCCCGGTACATGCGGCGGTTCCCGTGGCTTCAGGAGCGATCCGGGACGAGGGCGTCTAGCCGCCCCCTCGCGATCGCTCCCCGGAGCTGAAGAACGGGGAGAGCCATATGTAAACACGGCTTCCCCGTGCTTCACTGTGGCGGTGTATCGATCGAGTGATCCCTTTTATAGGGAGACTCGATCGATGACGTCAGTCCTACAGCCACACCCCCCTACAGTTGTAAACACACACTAGGTGAACCCTAACTCCTACAGCGCCCCCTGTGGTTAACTCCCAAACTGCAACTGTCATTTTCACAATAAACAATGCAATTTTTTGCTGTGAAAATGACAATGGTCCCAAAAATGTGTCAAAATTGTCCGAAGTGTCCGCCATAATGTCGCAGTCATGAAAAAAACCGCCGATCGCCGCCATTAGTAGTAAAAAATAATATAATATAAATATATAAAACTATCCCCTATTTTGTAAACGCTATAAATTTTGCGCAAACCAATCGATAAAGGCTTATTGCGATTTTTTTTTAACCAAAAATAGGTAGAAGAATACGTATCGGCCTAAACTGAGGAAAACAAAATTGTTTATATATGTTTTTGGGGGATATTTATTATAGCAAAAAGTAATAAATATTGCATTTTTTTCAAAATTGTCGCTTTATTTTTGTTTATAGCACAAAAAATAAAAACCGGGGGCGTGGTCTAGCCGTGATCGGGAATGGCTGCTTAACTGGAAAGCTCCCGCTGCTGCAGGCTGCAATTCTCGGCTAACGGAATCGGTAAGGGGTCCCACCGACTGGAATACGACTAATCTGATACCCGTTGTCACGGTGATCATCCCCATACTGTTTTCCATTCTACCCGACGAATTTTCACCAATTTACAATCTTTTGGAAATTCCTGTCAGATCTTATGATGGCCGAATTCCCGGGAGGCCAGTCAGATACATTGGCCACTTCTCAAGGGAACTTTGACACAAACCCCCTTACCGACAACCGGAATCCCCACCTCGCTACGGACGCTCGACAGAGCCTTAGCCTAAATGATCTACACTCCGTGGCAGCTGATATTAAAGAGACGCTATCAGCTGCCATTGCAGATCTGAAATTGGACATACGCGCAGTTTCAGAGCGCGTCAGTGATGTGGAAAAAACTACTGCGCAACAGACAGCAGCTCTGCGCCATATTAACCACAAAACCAACGTACACATTACGCTTCTGAGAGACTTATACCGCCAAACAGAAGACCTCGAGAACAGAAGCAGGAGACATAATTTGAGGGTACGGGGACTGCCCGAATCGTTTGATTTTGATCGACTCTCCCCCGCAATTCTAACAATTTTTAACGATTTGCTGGGTCGCCCACCCTTAACCAACATTAAAATGGAACGCCTGCACAGGGCCCTGCGACCCAAGGGCAGACCCTCTGATCCTCCTAGAGATGTCATATGCCATATAGATGACTTCTTACTGAAAGAGGATATTCTGAGGCAGGCAAGACTGCGCTCTTCTCTGAAATTTGAGGGCTCTACATTATCTATATTTCAAGATCTGTCGAAAATCACGCTCCAAAATAGACGTGATCTGAAACCTTTATTGGATGCACTGAGAAATAAAAGCATCATCTACAAATGGAAGTTTCCATTTGGCCTGCAAGCGACCAATCAGGGTCATACTGCCCTGCTGAGGGTACCCGAAGATCTACATGCCTTTTGCAAATCCATGAACATTCCATATATGGAACTACCAAATTGGTATGCAGACTTTCGTTTTAAAGACAACTCCAGAGACTGCAAGAAGGATGACACTGTCGCTATGGAAACGGCCCCTTACAGAGCCAGGAGACGACGATCCCAATCACCTAGCAACCTAGATTCTCCAGGCATTCCAGATCCTAATCTTCAATCAACAAACGTGCCACATTCCAGGAAACCCAGAAGGGATAAATGAGTGTATTCTGTTATTTACACTTTTTTCCAAAATTGTCTAAAACACATATATTTTATTGATGTTTATTGATGTTTCTTCTATCTTACTCCTGATATATATAACCCTTGTGGTTCGACCTGAAACGTATTTGTTTTGGTAATTTTAAGACACATACGAAATTGCTACCCTTCATGCTGCAACTTTTGTGGCATTCAATGTATTTTTTATTTTTTTCTTTTTCTTTGGATTTATTTATGAAGGGTGGAGACAATGTTTCTTTCTACTATTATCAACACTATCATTTAACTATGCATTGATACTACTGTTTTCAGGTCTACCCACACGGGCAAGGGATCTGCAATTGTCTCTTTCTTACATTTTGTTACTGCAGTTCTCTTCCTATGATAATATTACTGATGGTTGTGACCTGTACCTAAGACCCGGACAGCGCTCCTGACACACTGACATGCTGTCCGGATGCTGAGCAGTTTTACTACTTTCAATTGTTTATATCTTATATATTTGGAATGTTATCAGATTCCGGTCTCTCATTACCCTTTATAATGGGAATTCCGTTAGCCTCATCATTTCTACTATAGCATATTGCTTTCTTTCTTTAATAGTCTGTAGGCGGCGGGCATCCAGTCGTTCCGATTTATTGTTCTCTGACTCGGTTCACTCCAACCCCCACGGAGTAGCTCTTGTTAGATCTCTTTATTTTTTCTAATAAGATACTACTTCACCTTGTACCGCATATTTTTCCCTGCGGGGAAATTTTACTCCTGTTAATTTTTATTTTTATTATTGTGATAGTCACCGGTACTATCTGTTTTGAGTATTTAATACTCAACACCTAAACCTTCCCTTAAACCCCTTCACCCTCGTTTTTCCTATTTTCTCAACTTGAGGATCCCCTCCTACTTTTGACTAATATGACTACCCCCAATAATCCTACAACAGACCCTCAAAAGACAATCAAACTTTACTCTCTTAATGTAAAGGGCCTCAATATCCCAGAGAAACGGTCAAAGCTTTTACTATTGTTGAAGAAATCAAAAGCAGACATAATATTCCTTCAGGAGACCCACTTTAAGTCCAACAATTGCCCAACCTTCACGGATAAGAGATTTCCTCTGATACTCCACACTACAAACCCAAACTCCAAATCGAAGGGAGTTTCAATACTAATTTCTAAGTATTGCCCCTTTCAAATTTTGGACACTAAAACTGATAATGAAGGCAGGTACCTGTTTGTTAAAGGATCCTTGTATAATAAACCTGTGACTTTGGCCAACATATATGCCCCTAACAGGCTCCACGTTCAATTCTTTAAGGACACTATTGAAGTCCTTAAGTCATTCTCCGTCGGCTCATTGATACTCGGTGGAGACTTCAACATAGCCCTGAATCCCCTTCTAGACACCTCCACTGGCTCCTCTACAATATCATATAAAACACTGAGTAGTATTAAATCTTTGCTAAAAGACCTTTCCATTCACGACACCTGGCGAATACTAAATCCCTCTTCAAAAGACTTTACTTTTTACTCTCTCCCACATGACTCCTATTCTAGAATAGACTATTTTTTCTTGTCCCACCACGATCTAAACACTATTGAAAGCGCTACAGTAGAACCCATGCTCATATCGGACCACAACCCAATCACTCTGCATTTGACCTTCAAAAATAAACCAATCCTTCCTAGATATTGGAGACTAGATGATTCTCTCCTCACATATGCTGACAACATGCAAAAATTGGACGTTCAGATCTCCGAATTTTTCATACATAACAACACTGGCGATGTACATCCTATAAATGTTTGGCTCGCGCACAAAAGTGTCATTAGAGGCAGTTTGATCTCGCTCGGTGCGAGAAGGAAGAAACTACATCAGGCTCATATAAACGATTTAACTAATAAAATCAATAGCCTGGAACTTATACATAAACATTCTTTGGCACTACAAACGCTTGAGGAGCTTTCGAGACTCAGGCTAGAACTGTCTGAAGTCCTAGACAAAAGGATCAAACGCAGTTTTGATATGTCTCGAAAATTTTTCTATGAGCATGGAAATAAGACGGGGAAATTACTAGCTAACACCTTGCACTCAAAATCTAAAAAATTTGAGAACATATTTGCCATTACTGACCCTAAAGGTAAAAAATATTCCTCTTCTGAAGATATCGCAGACCAATTCCGAATCTTCTACTCCAAACTCTATAACTTGACTCCTGAATTTGGCCCTAAAAATACGCCTTCAAGAAAAGATCTAATTTCTGAGTTCTTGAAAAATTACTGCCCTAATACCTTATCCTCGGACACAGCGAAAAGTATAGATAGGCCTCTGGAAGCAGGAGAAGCTTTAACTGCACTCGGTCAATTAAAGACTGGAAAAAGTCCTGGCCCAGACGGTTTTTTCGGTTAATTACTACAGATCTTTCAAAGATGTCTTGATCCCACAATTTCTTAACGCGTTTAATTCTAGCCCTTTCCCGTCCCCACTTCCTAATGATCTCTTAGAAGCCCACATTGTCATGATTCCTAAGCCTAACAAGGATAAAACCCTTGTTTCCAATTACAGACCCATTTCCCTCTTAAATAACGACATCAAATTATATGCTAAAATCATAGCTAATCGCTTACTTCCCTTATTACCTCGAATAATATCCCTCGACCAAACGGGCTTTACGCCGGGAAGAGAGGCTAAGGACAACACCATAAAGGCTATACATGTTCAACACTGGCTCATCAAATCAAAATCTCCGGGTTTTTTCTTATCCCTCGATGCGGAGAAGGCCTTCGACAGGATAGCCTGGGACTATATGTTAGATGTCCTTAAATCCCTGGGCATACAAGATCGAATGTTGGGATTCATTAACCTCTTATATTCATACCCTACGGCTAGAATCAAAGTTAATGGTGTCCTGTCGGAGGCCTTCTCCCTGTCGAATGGCACTCGTCAGGGTTGCCCTCTGTCACCCATAATTTTTATACTTATCCTGGAGCCTTTCTTATGTAGACTACGAGAGAATGTGGATATTAGTGGAGTTAAGATTAATAACACAACTTATAAATTAGCGGCTTTCGCAGACGACATTCTACTATTTCTTACCAACCCAATAATTACAATTCCGAACCTACTTAAAGATTTCTCCATGTTTAGAACCATCTCAAATTTCAAAATAAACTTCTCCAAATCTAAGGCCTTAAATATTTCCCTTTCCACTGACACGGTAAACCAATGCAAACTTAATTTTCCATTTACCTGGGAGAATGAATCTATACCTTATTTGGGAATCCACTTACCGTCCAACATGGATAATCTGTACACTATCAACTTTGTTCCCCTGCTGAACACCATAAAAAAAGATTTGCTTGAATGGAACAAAGGCATTTTCTCGTGGTTTGGGAGGGCTAACGTCATAAAAATGTGTATCTTGCCTAAAGTCTTGTATCTCTTCCAGACCATTCCTATTACGATCCCTGCCACATTCTTCAAATCTCTAAACCGTGTCTGCTTGAAATTTATCTGGAATGATAGGCAACCCCGTATCAAATGGGACAAGCTTACTATCCCGAAATCTTTGGGTGGAATTGGTCTACCAGATTTTAAAACTTATTATTGGGCCTGTCATATGTCCAGAATTATTAATTGGCACCTACACAGTGGCTCCAAGGACTGGATCCAACTGGAGGAATCTTTAATCTCTCCACCAATCCCTCTGAAAAACCTTCCATGGATTGATCCTAGGAAGGTTCCGCACCTTGCAAACACACATCCAATTACGGGAACTTCATTGAAAATTTTCAGGTCTCTCTGTAAAAAATTTAAAATCTCTTCAATATATGGACCTATTACCCCAATATCCTTTAACCCTGAAATATCCCGGAAACACCATATCATTACCTCCCCCGACTTGGATTCAGACACGACTTGCAGGGCTGAAGCCTTCTTTGAAAAAGGGAATCTCATTTCTCTGGTTCATTTCTCCGCTAAATTCCCGAATCTTACTGTCTCTCCTCATAACTTTGAACTACTCACTCTTTTTTTGAAAAAATTCGGTTTCACTAACATTTGGCACAGGCCTAAGACAACCTTTGAATCCGTCTGCATAGGAAAGGCTCCCCAAGGCCATTTAATTTCCCTCATGTATTGTGTATTGAGCTCAACATCAGACCCACAATCAGACAACACCAACAAGAAATGGGAAAGGGATCTACGTATAACAATCTCTAATGACCAGTGGACTTCAGTCTTCCATCGCCTACACAAGGGCTCACTAAACGTCCTGATACAGGAAAACAGTTACAAAATATACTCAAGGTGGTATAAAACCCCTTACATTATTAATAAATTTAGCCCAAACGTCTCTCCCTTGTGCTGGCGATGCGGACTAGAGGCTGGCACTCTCCTCCATATATGGTGGGAATGTTCAGCTATCACGACTTTTTGGAAATCAGTCCATGATCTCATTGTGTCCATTACCACCTACACCCCAGACTTTACAGCTGGACAGTACCTATTACACCTCTCCTCTCTACCCAATTCAGTCTACAAGAAATCTATTATTGTGTTTCTTATCAACGCGGCAAAGCTGTGTATTCCAGTTAAATGGTCGCAAGCAACCCCTCCAAAAATTTCAGAGTGGATACGCAAAGTGGATCACATTGCATATATGGAGGAATTGATATCCCATTCTAGAGATTCTTCTAGGAATTTCCGAGATAAATGGGCATGCTGGCACCACTTTGCGGATTCTTCTGAATACCGTACTTTGTTGGATTCCTGATGAGTCCCGGAATCTGATTAATCTCCTCTGTTGTTCCTATTTTCTATAACTTTGTCAATTTGAATCACACCGCTTATAATAGGATGGTTTCCTCAACCCTCCCTCTACCTTGCCTTCCCCTACCCCTTCCTTTCCCCCCTAAATACTCGAATTTTATCTTGACTGCTTTGTTGTGACTATGATGGATCACTAACTTTAAATATTGATCCTTGTTTTATGTTCTTAAATGTAACGTCACTTATTCGACTTATTGCATACATTGTAACAAGATCGCTTTGTATACTCTTACATGTTTTAAAAACCCAATAAACATATTTGAAAAAAAAAAAAAAAAAAAAAAAAAAAATAAAAACCGCAGAGGTGATCAAATACCACCAAAAGAAAGCTCTATTTGTGGGGAAAAAAGGACGCCAATTTTGTTTGGGAGCCACGTCGCACGACCACGCAATTGTCTGTTAAAGCGACGCAGTGCCGAATTGTAAAAACCCCTTGGGTCATTTAGCAGCATATTGGTCTGGTCCTTAAGTGGTTAAGCATCATGACTATTAAAGCTTAATGGAGTACAGATATAATGTATGGTGCGTGCGTGCGGGGGGGGCGTCAAAATACAGCTTTGCCTTAGTTGGCAAAAATCCTTGCACCGGCCCCGGGTGTCCCAATACTTCTGACAATAGTGTATATCGGTTATAAGGAGATTCCTCTGCCCAATTGGTCTGCGTGGAAAACACAGCTCAGAATCCTAGGAACAGGAGAACAGAGATAAATAAGAATTCCACACCCCCAATTCTAGGATCAATGTCTGATTATTTATTGGAACTCCAGTCCAGTGACTTTGCCTAGCCTGAGATGATGTCATCAGTCTGCTGCTGTCTGATGTCATTAGTCTTCTCTCCCCCAGGAGGCACACTGCAATATTGAAATTGTGTAACCGGTTAAAGGGTGATTGAATGCAGCAGGGACTGATTTGTGTCACACAAATGGTTCCATCAGTCCTTCTGGAGAGGAAAGTAGATGGAGGCATTGTCGGGGAAAGGGTTTTGATTTATGTTAGTGTTACACTCAGGCCCGGGACTAGGGTTGCCACCTCATCCCTTTAAAAAGGAACACATCTGAATTACACAGATTCTGAGGCTAATTTAATGCAGATAAGGCACCAAGTGAGTTTAATTACCACCTTAATCAGCCACAGAACCTGTGTAATTCAGATGTGTTCCTTTTTAAAGGGGTGAGGTGGCAACCCTACCCGGGACAAGGGGTGGGCAGAAGGGAGCGGCTGCCCTGGGCACTGTGGTATTATGTAAGGTGGAGGGGGGGCACCACAATGAGATTGAGGGGGAGGGAATTTGTATTGGGAGGGGTAAATCGGGGGGGGGGGGTTAAGTATTGTTCAAGGAGGGGACATTTTTGAGGGGGGGTGCTAATAGTGATTTAGGGGGATTTGTATTGGTAGGGGGGAAGATTTGTGCTAGGAGGGGGGATTCGGGGGAAATTTTCTCTGAGGGGGGATTTGAAGTGAGGGGCAAAAGATGTGTAATAGGAGGGGAAACTTTAGGGGTAGATTTGTGCTGGGAGGTATTAATTTTTTTTTGGGGGGGGGGGGGGGGCAAAGATTTGTGCTGAGTGGGGGGATTTCAGCATGGGGCAGATTTATACTGGGAGGAGGGGGGATTTATGCTTGGGGGTAAGCATGCAGAATATGGCTCAGTGTTTTTGTGGGGGAATTTTTGCTGACACATAATGCTGAAACACCTTGAGGGGGGGCACAGTTTGCCTTGTTTTTTCTGGGCTCTAGGTGACCTTGTCCCAGCACTGGTTACACCGACACATTACTTGGCATGGCATGGCTTGGTATTATAAACAACAATCAATTTGTATTAGCTACAAATTACTGAAGGAGAGTGGTTTGTTTCAGAGCATGCCAACCTAATGGTGAAGCACTAGTTTAACCTGTAGCAGCGACAATTCACTTCTAGGCAACAAATCACCAGCGACTACAGTGGTTATGTTGCTAGATTTTAATTGCTTCTAATTGGCCGGATTAGTGGACTCTAGCAGCAATTCATCACTGCTACAAAACCGCCCATTTTTTGACATGGCTCTAAAAGAGCATAAAGAACACGCACCTACTCTTATGGCATGACTCTATTGATGCTTAAAGGAGTTGTAAAGGTAAAAGTTTTTTTACCTTAATGCATCCTATGCATTAAGGTAAAAAAACATCTGACAGCACCGCCCCCCCCCCCCCCCCCCCCCCCCCCCCCCCCCCCCCCCCCCCCCCCCCCCCCCCCCCCCCCCCCCCCCCCCCCCCCCCCCCCCCCCCCCCCCCCCCCCCCCCCCCCCCCCCCCGAGCCCCCGTTTTACTTACCTCACCGTTCGAAAGTCCCGGGCGCGTGCTTGTCATCCTGCTCGGTTCCCAGCCTGGCCGTTGATTGGCTAGGCTGGGCGGATTGATAGCAGCGCAGCCATTGGCTGGCGCTGCTGTCAATCACAGCGGATGACGCGGCGCGCAGGGGCCGAGTGATACAGTCGGCGGCTATGGCCGCTGCTGTATCACGGGAAGCGCGCTCGCAAAAGCTTTCACCCATGCGAGGGAGCTCGCCATGAACGTGGAAAGCTTTTGCGAGGAGGAGCCGAGACAGCCGCCGAGGGACCCCAGAAGACACGGATCCGGGTCACTCTGTGCAAAACGATCTGCACAGTGGAGGTAAGTAGAACATGTATGTTATTTAAAAAAAAAAAAAAAATTGTACCTTTAGTGTTCCTTTAAAGAGGTCCAGCCCACCCCACACACACAAAAAATGAAAAGTCAGCAGCTACAAATACTGGAACCCAAAATATTGGCACCCCAGTAGATCTTTGGATCAGCTGTCGGGTGCAGCGAACCGCACTGTGCTTTCTAATTGGCCCGGCAGCACAGGAAGGAGGTGGGTGTGAACTTACAAGCGCACTTTTTTTGGGAAAAAAATCCTTTTTTGATTTAAAAAATAAGACAACAGTAAAGTTAGCCCAATTTTTTTTTATATTGTGAAAGATGATGTTATGCCGAATAAATTGATACCCAGCATGTCACGCTTCAAAATTGCGCCCGCTCGTGGAATGGCGTCAAACTTTTACCATTAAAAATCTCCATAGGCGATGTTTAAAAAATTCTACAGGTTGCATCTTTTGGAAGGTCCAGGGCTAGAATTATTGCTCTCGCTCGAACGATTGGGGCGATACTTCACTTGTGCTGTTTGAACACCATTTTTATATGCGGACGCTACTCACATATGTGTTTGCTTCTGCGCGCGAGATCGTCGGGACGGGGTGCTTTAGAATTTTTTTTTTCTTTTATTTCTTTTACTTTATTTTATTTATTTTTACACTGTTTTAAAAAAAAATATATATAAAATAGGTCGCTTTAATTCATACAAGGAATGTAAACATCCCTTGTAATAGAAAAAAGCATGACAGGTCCTCTTAAATATGAGATCTGGGGTCAAAAATACCTCAGATCTCATATTTTCACTAAAATGCAATAAAAAATTTAATAAAATTGTCATTTGGAAAAAAATGTCAACCAAAAAAATATGTGCCTTTTAAGACGCATGGGTGGTAGTGACATTTTGACGTTGCTTCCGCCCTGCTATGCTATGGAGATGGGTGGGGGCCATCTTGCCCTCCTTCGTATCCATGGCAAGCAGCAAGAAGGACCCGATCGCCTCCGCCGCTATGGACTGCTCCGGTAAGTGGCGGGAGAGGGGGGCCCTCTCCCGCCGCCGGTAACGGTGATCTCGCGGCGAATCCGCCGCGGAGACCACCATTATCGTTTACAGGACCGGCCACGGAAAAGATGGATATCTCGGTTGAGGCAACAGCTGCCGCCGTTAGAGATATTCATCTTTGTGTAATGACGTATATGTACGTGAGCCGGTCCTTAAGTGGTTAACGTCCAGTGTGCATGAGGCGGATGGGGGAATGAGGTCAATTTTTTTTTATGAAAAATTAAAGCGGAGTTCCACCTAAAAATGGAATTTACGCTTAACCCACTCCTCGCCCCCTTACATGCCACATTTGGCATGTAATTTTTTTTGGGGGGGGGGAGTGGGGGCTTCAGGAGAAGGGGACTTCCTGTTCCACTTCCTCCTTCCGCCGAGGGGCTGGTACGGCGATTAGCTTAATCGTCTTATTGCAGCCCCTCCCTGTAGACGAGCGCCTGTCCAATCGGACGGCGCCGCTCGCGCATGCACAGTGGGTGCCCGGCCGTGAATCCGAAAGCTGTCATTGCCAGGTGCCCACACTAGGAATGAAGACGCCGGCCGGCGAGGAGCGGAGCCCCGGCCGGCGCGTTGCTGAAGCCGTGGAGCAGGTAAGTGTCTGTTTATTAAAAGCCAGCAGCTACACTTTTTGTAGCTGCTGACTTTTAATAAACTTAAAAAAAAGGCTGGAACACCCCTTTAACTAGGTAAGTGCTTTCTGTACAGAGTTGCGGCCAGTGGACTCTCATTTATTGTCTTCTGCTCAACTGGTCTATACAAATGTAATACTAGTCAAAAAATGTGAAGCTTAAGGCTCCATTCACACCTAGGCGTATTGTCGCCTGTAGCGCGACGCTATTGCAGCCTGCAATACGCTGGAGGGGTGATTTAACATTGTCGGCTATGGAGATGGTTCACATCTCCACGCCGAAACGCCGTACGCCTGAAGCTCAAAACAAGTCCCGGACCTTTTTTTCAGGCGGCTTTCGGCGTTCGGCATAGCCGACAATGTTGATCACCCCTCCGGTGTATGTTAGGCTTAAACGCCACGTTTTGTCGCGGCAAATCGCGGGACAAAATGCTGCAATTTGTCGCGGCAAATCGCGGTAACATACGCCACGTTCAGGTGTGAATGCAGCCTTAGTGCTACTTAATATTTGGTACGACAATAACTCAACCTCTTGACTGTTTGCATGCTTTATGTATTGCATTATAGGAATGTAACCATTTGGCTATTCACTTTAAGCAGCAGGTGTAGCTAGTGGCCGTTGAATGTTTTAGACGGTCAAAGAAATGTCAAGTTTTCCTTTTAATTGCAATAACAAATTAGACTGGATTGTGGTTCTTGGCTCAGTTGTCTGGGAGTTGCCCCTTGTGCGGGTCCAGCCAAGCCCAGAGCCACTTGTGTTGGGATCAGCAGAGCTGGCGCTTGTCACCGCTAGATGTAGCTGGACCACTCAGGCTAAATCTCCTTAAAATTCTGTTCTGTCATCTGCAAGCATTTGCCTGCCGTCCTCTGAGACGTGATCGGAGTGTTATTAACTCAAACACGCTGCTAATTGTTACCCCCAGGAGTCACGGCTGGTGAAAACAAACACTAGGAACATTCCTGCATCTGCATTCCTCTTTTTCTTTCTACAAGGGAATATGACGTTTTATTCCAAGACTCTCAAGGGAGTTGGGCACCAAGGAAAGAGCCCCCGGGGCGCACAGCGGAAAATAGTCAGGGCAACACCTTTCATCTGAATCTGGCCATTTCCAGATTAAAGCCCAATACTGAAGTCCTGCTGGGCATGGGCGTCCGCTGCCATTTTTTCAGGGGGGGCGCTTCGACAGCGGCAATACACAGTCCCTTTTTTTTATTTCTTTCCTTCAAAAGCTAGCAGGGGGTTAAAAGTGCCCCACTAGCGGCCGAATAGCGCAGCTAAAACGATGGTAAGATGCCGTTTTTTAGCGGCGCTTTACCGATAACGCGGCAAGCTGGCAGTTTGAAATAGGTCTTGATATAATTCAGCTTCACCTATATAAATATAGCCTAGAGAATGTACAGACCCCTCTTCAATGCAGACCTCCCTTTAGCACAGATGGACCCCCCATTCTGCACAGACCCCACCATTCAGCACATATGGACCCCCCTTCAGCACAGACACCCCCCCCCATTCTGCAAAGACCCCTCCATTCAATACCGATGGACCCCCCTTCAGCACAGACCCCTCCCTTCAGCACAGACCCCCCCCTTCAGCACAGACCCCCCCCTTCAGCACAGACCCCCCTTCAGCACAGACCCCCCCTTCAGCACAGACCCCCCCTTCAGCACAGACCCCCCCCTTCAGCACAGACCCCCCCCCTTCAGCACAGACCCCCCCCCTTCAGCACAGGTGGACCCCCCTTCAGCACAGGTGGACCCCCCTTCAGCACAGGTGGACCCCCCCCTTCAGCACAGATGGACTCCCCCCCTTCAGCACAGATGGACCCCCCCCTTCAGCACAGATGGACCCCCCCTTCAGCACAGATGGACCCCCCCCCTTCAGCACAGATGGACCCCCCCCCCCCCCTTCAGCACAGATGGACCCCCCCTTCAGCACAGATGGACCCCCCCCCTTCAGCACAGATGGACCCCCCCCTTCAGCACAGATGGACCCCCCCCCCCTTCAGCACAGATGGACCCCCCCCCCTTCAGCACAGATGGACCCCCCCCCCCTTCAGCACAGATGGACCCCCCCTTCAGCACAGATGGACCCCCCCCTTCAGCACAGATGGACCCCTTCCCCTTCAGCTCAGATGGACCCCCCCCCCTTCAGCACAGATGGACCCCCCCCCCTTCAGCACAGATGGACCCCCCCCCTTCAGCACAGATGGACCCCCCCCCCTTCAGCACAGATGGACCCCCCCCCCTTCAGCACAGATGGACCCCCCCCCCTTCAGCACAGATGACCCCCCCTCTTCAGCACAGATGGACCCCCCCTTCAGCACAGATGGACCCCCCCCCCTTCAGCACAGATGGACCCCCCCTTCAGCACAGATGGACCCCCCCTTCAGCTCAGATGGACCCCTTCCCCTTCAGCTCAGATGGACCCCTTCCCCTTCAGCTCAGATGGACCCCCCCCCCTTCAGCACAGATGGACCCCCCCCCCCCCTTCAGCACAGATGGACCCCCCCCCCCTTCAGCACAGATGGACCCCCCCCCCTTCAGCACAGATGACCCCCCCTCTTTAGCACAGATGGACCCCCCCCTTCAGCACAGATGGACCCCCCCCCCCCCTTCAGCACAGATGGACCCCCCCTTCAGCACAGATGGACCCCCCCCTTCAGCACAGATAGACCCCCCATTCAGCACAAACCCCCCTTCAGCACAGATGGACCCCTATCCCATTCAGTACCTCAGATCAGTACAGCACAGGCACAGCAGGTTCCCTCCCCTCCCTCTCTATGTACATATAAACACTGGAGGGGGAGGCGGCTTCACTCTGCTTGCTGTGCCTGTGTGACATCCGGCCCGGGGCGGCTCAGACAGCCCATGGCCGTGAGAGAAGGGGATGATGGTCAGGTGCAGTGGTGTCACCCCGCAATAGACCACCCCCCAACCCCTCTTGCAACGCCACGGCCAGCAGCTCGCCTTTCTCTTCCTGTTCTAACCTGCCGTTCACCGCGACGCTGTCACTGCTTCAGTCGCGGAGGGGCGTCTTCACTCTTCAACACCTTCTCGATTTTCCAGGGGGGGTCAGTTGCCCCCTCTTGTCCTATGGAGCGGATGCCCATGCTGCTGGGTGTGGTTGTTTTTAATAGATATCTGCATTGTGCAGGTATTAAACCCCCGTTAGAAGCTTACAATCTTGTTTAACTTTCTGAAATTTAGTTAAAGCGGGGGTTCACCCGTACATACCACTTTTTCCCCTTAGATGGATGCTCGTTTTGTCTAGGGGAATCAGCTAGTTGTTTTAAAATATGAGCTGTACTTACCGTTTACGAGATGCATCTTCTCCGCCGCTTCCGGGTATGGGCTGCGGGACTGGGCGTTCCTATTTTGATTGACAGTCTTCCGAGAGGCTTCCGATGGTCGCATCCATCGCGTCACGATTTTCCGAAAGAAGCCGAACGTCGGTGCGCAGGCGCAGTATAGAGCCGCACCGACGTTCGGCTTCTTTCGGCTACTAGTGACGCGATGGATGCGACCGTCGGAAGCCTCTCGGAAGACTGTCAATCAAGAAGGAACGCCCGCTCCCGAAGACCCATACCCGGAAGCGACGGAGAAGATGCATCTCGAAAACGGTAAGTACGGCTCATATTTTAAAACAACTAGCCGATTCCCCTAGACAAAACGAGCATCCATCTAAGGGGAAAAATTGTTTTATGGGTGAACTCCCGCTTTAAAGGTTTAAACAGAAGGTTGTTTTTTATTTGGGATTTGGGGGGGGGGGGGGGGGGTCACGTATTTTTGGCTTCATAAACTTATATGAGAACCTAAAAAAACGTGCATAGCACGAATAAAGCATTAGTCTGCTAAAATACAGTCCATATGCAATAAAGATCCAACTGTCTATTCCCGTGACCGCCCACGCCCCCCCCAACACCACGTGACCTCCACCATGCCATGTACCCAACCCCCACTTAGACCCACAGAAGGGCCACAACTTGCCCCATATTCACCAATCACCAACACCCCACCACGCCCAGACCTCCAGCCCCCAGATCGGCGTCTGTTCTATTTTTTTTTTTTTTTTTTAAGAAAAATGTGTCAAGCTGCAAGCAATGAAACGCTCAAGTCTGAGCAGGTACCATTAAGAAAATATTCGAAAAACCTCAAGTAATGGGATTATGTAGGCAACACATAAAAAACTTCAAAATATATATAAAAAAATATATCAATTTATTACAAAAACTAAAAATTTTACACAATACAAAATATCAAAAATATCAGGCCTATCATAGTTATACACAATGTACAGAACATATATGATGCAAATACTGTCCAGCATACAGTACCATATGTCACAGATCCAGCCATACTCGGGAAGAATAGCAGAATGTGTTTTGGGGTGTCATTCGTGGTATGCATATGCTGTGTGTGAGAAATAACCTGCTAATATGACAGAAACAAGTTGTTTTTTTTTTTTTTTTTTACAGAATTTTCTGTCGTTTTTCTTTTATAGCGCAAAAAATAAAAAACCCAGAGGTGATCTAATACCACCAAAAGAAAGCTCTATTTGTGTGAAAAAAAGGACAAAAATTTCAAATGGGTACAATGTTGTATGACGGAGTAATTGTCATTCAAATTGTGAGAGCACCGAAAGCTGAAAATTGGTCTGGTCAGGAAGGGGGTTTAAGTGCCCAGTGGTCAAGTGGTTAAATAAAGAACTCTGAAGTAAAATAAGGGTCAGTGCCCATAAATGCAGCCTCACCATTGCCATGAATGCATCCTCTCCATTGCCATGAATGCTGCCTGATCGATGCCCATCTGCAGCCACGGGGGGGGGGGGGGGGGGGGGGGAGCGATGTACATTTGTATAGGTGGCCTTACATCCATGTCTGTGCTATGTCATAATGCTGTATGTTTTCTCTTGCAGTGACCCCTACGTGAAACTGTCCCTGTATGTAGCAGATGAAAACAGAGAGCTTGCTCTGGTCCAGACGAAGACCATAAAAAAGGTGAGTAAGCATTTACCATCAGTAAATATACACAGATCCACCAACATGGTGATTTCCAGAGTGGAGTTGAAGTGTTGCAAAATGTGAATAACTTGTTTAAAGCAGAACTTCACCCAAAGGCACTTTTTTGTGGGGAGCAAGTATCTAGTATTGATAGGCGATCTGAATGGAAGTTCACCCCCCAACCCCCCACCGTTTGCCTGCAGCCATCTGGGACAAGGCACAGTTCCAGGAGGCTCCGGGACCATTCACAATGCCTAGCATAGCTCACACATGCACCATGGAAAGCGGTCTGTGACGCCGCAAGGAGTCACAGACCGCTTCCCACACTAGACATAGCGGTGCTGGGACCCAACGACCAGAGAAAAACTGGCCTGGGTGAGGACAGCGCTGGATCCCTGAACCAGGCAAGTGTCCTTTTTAATAAAAGTCAGCAGCTACAGTAGTTATTATAAAATATTTTTATTTGGGGGAGTGGGCGCTTGCTGAAGATCCTCTGAAGACCAAGCCTTTTTCTGACACTGTTTACATGTAGAAATTTATATTTTTTGCTAGAAAATTACTTAAAAAAACCCCCAAACATCATGTATTTTTTGGAAAACAAAATGGTGGATTTTGTAGTTTTTGTTTTGTCACATGTTCTTTGTGTAGCAGATTTTCAAACACAAGTTGTTCAATTTATTGAAATGTAATGCACAAAAAACACAATCTAATACCCTATTGTTTGGTAAAAGATGATGTTACGTTGAATAAACAGATACCAAACGTGTCACACTTTATAATTGCGCATGCCAGTGGAACGATGACAAACTGCATATATTATATAATCCATAGGCAACGCTTTAAAATCCTTTACAGGTTACCACTTTAGATTTACACAGTAGGACTGTTGCTAGAATTACTGCCCATGATCGTCATGACGTTCATGGTGATACCTCACATGTGTGGTGCGATTGTTTACGTACTGACGCATGCGTTCGCCATTTTTTGTGAGCATGGGGGGACAGAGACAATATAACAAAATGTAAAAAAAAATATTTATTTATTTTATTTTTACAATGTACCTTTTATTTTAATATTTTTTTTTTAGCACTTTAATTGTTATCACAAAGAATGTGAACATCCCTTGAGAGAGCAATATGCAGTAACAGGTTCTCTTTACTGAGACATCTGGGGTCTATTAGACCCCAGATCTCTCCTCTGCCTTTAAAAACTTTAGATCATGCCAAGATCGGACCCACTACCGTAAAAGCAATCCTGTGGCTTTTTAGCCGCTAAGATTGCTTTTACATGAAAGTGCTCTGCAGGCAGAAAAAAAGCAATAAACCACAATTACTACAATAAATACACTAAAAGCCCCAGAATCTATGGTTACGTTGCAGGGCATCAAGAGGTTAAAGTTGTTTTGTCCTGATGTTTCTGAAGGAACACACTTCTGTCCTGGGCTGACAGTGATCACTCACCACACTGTGTCTATCAAGGAATAGTGTCTTGATCCTAGGATTAGATCATTAGGGGCAAGGGAGAGTTAGATGCACATATAAATCTACCTTTATATTAACAGGATGTCCGTGAAGTGACACCAAATATCTTTATTCTTCAGAAATAATCCATACACATCCAGTATTTAATGGCACTGTAATCAGTTTTTTAACCACTTAAGACCAGGACCTTTATGCAGGTAAAGGACCTGGCCAGTTTTTGCGATTCGGCACTGCGTCGCTTTAACAGACAATTGCGCGGTCGTGCAATGTGGCTCCCAAACAAAATTGGCGTCCTTTTTTCCCACAAATAGAGCTTTCTATTGGTGGTATTTAATCACCTCTGTGGTTTTTATTTTTTGCGCTATAAACAAAAATAGAG
The DNA here is from genome assembly GCF_905171775.1 of Rana temporaria. Taxonomy (NCBI): domain Eukaryota; kingdom Metazoa; phylum Chordata; class Amphibia; order Anura; family Ranidae; genus Rana; species Rana temporaria. Next base: position 49,465,929 of record NC_053489.1, read on the forward strand.
CGACAATTTTGAAAAAAAATGCAATATGTTTTACTTTTTGCTATAATAAATATCCCCCAAAAAGATATAAAACAAGTTTTTTTTCCTCAGTTTAGGCTGATACGTATTCTTCTACCTACTTTTGGTAAAAAAAAATCGCAATAAGCATTTATCGATTGGTTTGCGAAAAATTTATAGCGTTTACAAAATAGGAGATAGTTTTATGGCATTTTTATACATTTTTTTTTCTACTAATGGCGGCAATCAGCGATTTTTTTCGTGACTGCGACATTGTGGCGGACACATCGGACAAGTTTGACACATTTTTGGGGCCATTGTCCTTTTCACAGCAAATTTTTTTTATAAAAATGCATTGTTTACTGTGAAAATTACAGTGCCGTTTAGTAGATAACCCCTACAGCGCCCCCTAGTGGTTATGTGTGACCTCATATGCTTTTCTAACTGTAGGGGGGCGGGGCTGGACGTGTGACGTCATTGATCGTGTTTCCCTATATCAGGGAACACACGATCAATGAAGCTGCCACTGTGAAGAACGGGGAAGCTGTGTTTACACACGGCTCTCCCTGTTCTTCAGCTCCGGGGACCGATCGCGGGACTCCAGCGGCTATCGGGTCCCGCGGTCACGGAGCTTCGGACTGACGCCGTGCACCCGCGACTGGGCACTTAAAGAGGACGTACCTGTACGTATATGTGCCCAGCCGTGCCATTCTGCCGACGTATATCTGCAGGAGGCGGTCCTTAAGTGGTTAATTGTTTATTTTGGCTAGGGTTGTCTCGATACCGATATAGAGCATTTGTGCGAGTCCTTGTACTCACGCAAATGCTCCAATGCTTGATCCGATACTTTGACAGTCAGGGGCGATTGGTGTGACGGTTGGGGGAGTTACAAGCACCGATCACCCTGTATATATTTCAATATAGCAGCTGATGGCCGCTTCTCCTCCTCGAACCCCCCCCCCCCCCCCCCCCGAGGTTTTCAGCTGCTATATTGAAATCTATACATTGGGATCGGTGCTTGGAACTCCCTCCCGCCGCTGCACTGATCATCCCCTGACTGTCCCCCATATCCTCCTCCAGTCCCCCACTATGTCGTCCTCCAGGCTCCTCCTGTCCCCCCTCCGTGCTCCTCCGCTCCCATCGTCCTGGATCTGTCAGGATGGAGAGCTGTAAAAATGACAATGGTCCCAAAATAGTGTCAAAAGTGTCCGATGTTTTCGCCATAATGTCGCAGTCACCATAAAAAATCGCTGATTGCCGCCATTACTAGTAAAAAATAATTTATAAAAATTCCATAAAACTATCCCCTATTTTCTAAATGCTCTAACCAATCAATAAGCGCTTATTGCGTTTTATTTTACCAAAAATATGTAGAATACGTATCGGCCTAAACTGAGGGAAAACATTTTTTTTTATATATTTTTGGGGGATATTTATTATCGCAAAAAGTAAAAAATATTGCATTTTTTTCTAAATTGCCGCTCAATTTTTGTTTATAGTGCAAAAAATTTAAACCACAGAGGTGATCAAATACCACCAAAAGAAAGCTCTATTTGTGGGGGAAAAAAGGACGCCAATTTTGTCAGTTAAAGCGACGCAGTAACGAACCGCAAAAAGGGACCAGGTCCTTTTACCTGCATAATGGTCCGGGGCTTAAAGCGGAGGTTCACCCTAAAAAACATCTATGTACCATTACATCCAGCATACTTCCGCCATCTACAGTATGCTGTTTTTTTTTATTTTTTCGTCGTACATACCGTTTTATCGTTATTTCCCCCCCGGCTTCCGGGTTCTGGCTCCCGCGGGAGTGGGCGTTCCTATTGAGAGGTTAGAGGATTGACGTCTGGTGAAAAACTTCCCTTGGCGCATAAGGCGCGTCACCAGTTTTCCGTAAATAGCCGATCTGCGAGTCGGCTCTATATGGCGCCTGTGCAGTCAGCTCTACACGGCGGGCGCAGGTGCTATTTACGGAAAACTGGTGACGTGCAAAAAAAAAAAACAGCATACTGTATATGGCGGAAGAATGCTGGATGTAATGGTATATAGATGTTTTAGGGTGAACCTCTGCTTTAAGTGGTTAAAGTGTCACCGATGGATGCGCAGAAGCGTGCTCAATTTTTAAGCGTGACATGTTTGGTATCCATTTACTCTGTGTAACATAGTCTTTTATATTTTACCAAAAATGTGGGTTATGTATTATTTTTTTTTTTGCATGAAAATTCCCAAAAATTTGAAATACCACTGTACAAATACCAGGTGACATAAAATATTGCAACACCCACTAATTTATGTTGTTTATCGCTGATACACGGGAGCGTGCACACTTTTAAAGCGCGATATGTTTGGTATATATTTAGTCTGTGTAACAACATCTTTTATATTTTACAAAAATTTGGGTTATGTATTTTTTTTTTGTATGAAAATTAATATATATATATATATATATATATAATTTAACCATTGCATAAATACCGGGTGACATAAAATATTGCAACACCCGCTAATTTATTCTCTAGCGCCTCTACTTTAAAGAAAATATACATATAGGGCCAGATTCACATAAAAAGTATGCCGGAGTATCTGCTGATACTCTGGCGTACTTTCAAATTTGCCGCGTCGTATCTTTATTTGTAATTCACAAACAAAGATACGACGGCATTTGGCTAAGATCCGACAGGCGTACGGCTTCGTACGCCTTTGGATCTTAGGATGCAATACTTCGGCGCCCGCTGGGTGGAGTTTGCGTCGTTTTCCGCGTCGGGTATGCTAATTAGCTGTTTACGGCGATCCACGAAGGTACGCGCGTTTGTCGCATTCTCTTACGTCGTCGCTAGTCGGCTTTTCCCGTCGCAAAGTTACGGCTGCTATTTAGGTGGTGTAAAAATAGACAGCCCATGTTAAAGTATGGCCGTCGTTCCCACGTCGAATTTCAATTATTTTTTTTCTTTTGCGTAAGTCGTCCGGGAATACGAAAGTACGTAACGCACGTCGCCATTCAAAACATTGCGTCGGGTGACGTCATTTCGCACAAAGCACGGCGGGAAATTTAAAAACGGAGCATGTGCAGTACGTTCGGCGCGGGAACGCGCCTAATTTAAATGATACACGCCCCATTTGAATTAGGCGGGCTTGCGCCGGACGGCTTTACGCTACGTCGCTGCAAGTTTACAGGCAAGTGCTTTGTGAATCAAGCACTTACGCTGAAAACTTGCGGCGGTGTAACGTAAACGGGATACGTTACGCCACCGTAATTCTACATGAATCTGGCCCATAATGTTTGGGGGGTTCTAAGAAATTTTCTAGCAAAAAATACAGATTTTTACATGTAAACAAAAAGTGTCAGAAAAGGCCTGGCGCTAAAGCGGTTAAAGGTAATTGTGTTTATATACAGTTTGTGAGTTTTCAGTGATCTGGCTGTTGTGTATATAGCATGTGTTGTGTAAGCAGACCTGTTTATTGGACTCATAGATAAGGTACAGACCTGACCGTGAGCTATATGACATAATCAATGCTATGTGTAGGCATCATCCGAGTGTTTATAGTATACGATCAGGACTACGCCAGAACCAGGGGCCACATTCTGGTCATAGGCAGAATCTCAATCAGATTATAAAAAAACTGTATTTATCATTTCCAAGTCTGTAAGGTGATGTTTAAAGCAAAACTTTGCACTCTCAGTTACCATTGACTGTTGTCCTTTATACTGCTAACCTTTGTAAATAGATAGGACAGTATACTATACACTGGCAGGAAATAGTACGTGAACCTCTTGGAATTACCTGTTTTTCTGCAGTCATTTGCCCCAAAATGTGGTCTGATCCTCATCAATCGCCACAATAAATAAAAAAACAATGTGCTTAACCACCTCAGCCCTGGAAGGATTTACACCCTTAATCATCAGGCCATTTTTTGCTATACGGCACTGCGTTTCTTTGACAATTACGCAGTCGTGCGATGTTGTACCCAAATAAAATTGACGTCCTTTTTTCCCCACAAATAGAGCTTTCTTTTGGTGGTATTTGATTTGGTCGTTTTTGCGCTATAAACAAAAAAAAAAAGCGACAATTTTGAAAATATATATATATATATATTTTGTACTTTCTGCTATAAAACATGTCTAATAAAAATAAATTTCTTCATAAATTAAAGCCAATATGTATTCTGCTACATATTTTTGGTAAAAAAAAATCGCCGAAAAGTGTATATTGATTGTAGGGTTGTCCCAATACCACTTTTTTAAGACCGAGTACAAGTACTGATACTTTTTTTCAAGTACTCGCCGATACCGAATACCAATACTTTTTTTTAATCTCATGTGACAGCGCCACATGTGTCAGTAGTTTTTTTTTTTTTTTATCTTTAACAATTTTTTTTTTAATTTTTTACAATTTTTTTTTAATTTTTTTTTATTTATTTATAATGCTTTCTTTTTTTTAAGGGGGGGGGGAGGGTGGACCGTGTCAGTGTGTTTTTTCTTTTATTTTTTTATTATTTTCTACAATAATATTTATTTATTTTTTCCAGGGGGGGCTTTGGTGAGATATCAGGGGTCTTAACAGACCTCTGACATCTCCCCTTTGAGACAGACAAAGGGACACAGATTCGCCAGTTCCTTTCTCAGCAGCCTCAGCTGCGCTGAAAATGTATGCAGAGAAGACCGCGTCTTCTCTTCATTCATAAACTGAAACATTTGTAATCACATTTTACAATGTTTCAGTTATGTGATCACTGACTCTGTCCATTCAGAGCAGTTAGGAGCCGGATTTACCGGCTCCTACCTCCGCTCTCCATCCTGACAGTTCCAGGGGGTGGAGGAGGAGCACTGAAAGGAGAGAGAAACACGGCGGAATACACGGGGGGAGAGAGAAACACGGCGGGGGACACGAAGGGAGGGAGACTGCAGCAAAACGGAGGGGGGCTGGAGGAGGACACGGGACAGTCAGCGATGATCGTGTGTGGGGGAGTTACAAGCACCGATCACCGCTGATTTTAAAGCAGCTGAAAGCCGCGCGCGGGGGGAGAGAGAGAAGAGGAACTTGTAACTTCCCCATGCACTGATCACCGCTGATTTTAAAGCAGCTGAAAGCCGCGCGCGGGGGGAGAGAGAGAAGAGGAACTTGTAACTTCCCCATGCACTGATCACCGCTGACAGTACATGTATCGGGTGAAGCATCGGGAGCATTTGCCCGAGTACAAGTACTCGGGCAAATGCTTGGTACCCTAATTGATTGCTTTGCGCAAAGGTTATCACATCCACAAAGTATAGGATATATTTAGGGACTTTTTTTTAAATATGCTTTACTAGTATTGGCGGCGGTCAGCGATTTTTAGCTGGACTGTGACATTGCGGAGGACAAATCTGACACCAAGTTTTTAGGGACCAATGACACCAATACAGTGATCAGTGAAAGAAAAAAATGCACTGTCAATGTATAAATGACACTGGCAGGGAAGGGTTTAACAAGGGCAATCAAAAGGTTAAATGTGTTCCCTATGTGTGCTTTCTAACTGTAGGAGGGTGCTTTGACTAAAGAAAAACAGAGATCCATGTTTCCGTTTAGCAGAAACATGAGATCTCCATTTTCCTTTCTAGTAGAACAGCGGTCTGCCTTGTTGACATAGGCAGACCGCCGTTCTGCCTCTCTACGAACGATCGCCGGGTTTCCGGTGGACATGTGTACAACCACAGTGGGAGAGGGGCTAGGTTAGGGTTGCCACATTTTCTTCCAGCAAAGCCCAAACACTTTAGCGGCGCACAGTACATTTTTTTGTTTTAGTATACACTATAGACCTGGGGCACCTATGGGCACCAATTGCTGAAGAAAAAAAAGCCCTGGTAAGGAGACATCGCCAAATCTCACTACAAATCTTTTGAGACTAGCAGTCAGGGGCAGCAGTGCCTTAGATCTCGTACTGGAGATACACAGCTATGAGATAGTACACTGCTGTTTTTCAGGAGGAATTCTAGATGAGACAACACACGTTTCAGGGTACTGAAAAGCTCTGCTTAGGCACAAGTAACTTTTCTTGATGTTAATTTTGAAGAAACATCTTCACTTTTTTGACTTCGAATCCATTTTAGGTTGAACGTTATGAACATTCTACACCACCCCCAGGCTTTACATTGGCTTCAGCTATCTGTATTTTATTAGAGAGTTCACTGCTGGGTCTATCAGATGAACTTTTTGCCCAAATCAGGGAATTAAGCCACCGTTGGACCTAGCAGATCTTCATCATGTACCTCTGGGCAGGGTACATTTCATATGACGGGGCCGATTTGTAGCCCTAGACTGGCATGTCCGATATCCTCGCAGGTGCTAAAAGAGAAGTAATAGATCTATCCATGATTATCCCGCTGCTGGAGATGGCGGATGCCTCGTCGTACATTGCTCATAGCATTCCTTCTAAATATAAACATTTATTGTAAACATGTGAAGGGATGCTGCTGTACAGTGTGTGACTTGTCAGCTGTCCTCTGCCCTACGTGTGCAGAGACTGAAAATAATGTTATACCAGCACTCCTGGGTGGCATGGAGACCTTTGGGTCCTAGCATGGACATGACTGCCAATGTTGTTCTTTGTCCGATTCATCATATATTTAAAGCAGAAATACACTTTATCGGTTATGGTTATAAAGGTTCAGCTTTTTATTTTCTTTTAATAACATGTTATACTTACCTGCTCTGTGTAATGGTTTTGCACAGAGCCCCCTGCATCCTCCTGTTCCCCTGTCGACCCTTCTGGCCTCTCCTCTCTGCTGAGTGCCCCCAGAGTTTGTGCATGCTTACTCCCCAGATGCCTCCTTGTGTCTATGGGACACACAGATCGTGGCTCAGCCCTGCCCCCCTGCTTCCTCCTCACTGGCTGTGTCTCAGCCAATAAGAAGAGAGAGACCCAAGAGAGCCAAGGCTCTTGTGCACATCACTTGATCATGATGGGGCTTGGGTAAGTATTGGTGGGGAGCTGCACACTGAATGTTTTTGACCTTCATGCATAATATGCATGATGGTTAAATACCTTCAGCCTTAACGACCACTTTAATTTAATTTTAATATTCAAAGCAAACTCGCCCATTCATCCACGTCTCCATGCTTTATTTTTCTTTGAAAAACACCCCCTAGCAATGCTAGTCATGACAAGTGGCAGCTGGTGGTGTGTTTTTTTTGGGAGAGGAGGCAGGCCATCCGCCACCAACCTCCCCCCAGCAGTCAGGTGGGTCTCCCTTCAGTGGGAGGAATAGTGCCCCATCATTGGTGTCAGTGGAAGGAATGGTGTCCCATCATTTGTATTGGTGGGAGGAATAGTGTCCCATCATTGGTGTCAGTGGAAGGAATAGTGCCCCATCATTGGTGTCAGTGGAAGGAATAGTGCCCCATCATTGGTGTCATAGGGAGGAATAGTGTCCCATCATTGGTATCATAGGGAGGAATAGTGCCCCCTCATTGGTATCATTTGGAGGAATAGTGTCCCATCATTGGTGTTCATAGGAAGAATAGTGTCCTATTGGTGTCAGTGGGAGGAATAGTGTCCCATCATTGGTGTCTATAGGAAGAATAGTGTCCTATTGTTGGTGTCAGTGAGAGGAATAGTGTCCCATCATTGGTGTCTATAGGAAGAATAGTGTCCTATTGTTGGTGTCAGTGGGAGCAATAGGGCCTGATAAAGGCATGCAAAGGGCTGCAGTTTGGAGACCACTGATATAGAGCGTCAAGCCCATCACAAATTTCCAACAAATGTACCAGAACTGGTTGCTCGCCTCCAGATGGACCGAGAAGATGTCCCAGAGTTCTGCAGATGCCAACATGTTGTGAGTCCATGGCTCACAATGGTGTCTTGGTTAATATACAAGGCTGGTGTGCCCCCTTTGTGGTGTGTTTTTTTTTAAATCGTATATCCTTTATTAGTTGTGCTTGAGGATTCCCCAGCCTGAGGTTGGCAGCAAAGCCAAGTGGATCTTAGAAGACCAAAACCTGGGTCATGTGCTGGAGATGCCTGGAATCTAGAGAGTGCCTCCCTAAAAGAACTGGTGCCATACCTTGGCGCTGGAGTGATATTGGTTCCTGCTGTGTACCTGGCACACCATCGTCTTCAAAAAAAAGGGCCACTCCTGCTGCTACTGGCACAGAGGGGCCACACAGTGTTGGTGTGCTGCAATGTTTTGCAGGCAAAAACTATCACTCATGTCTCGCTTAGACCACTCATTTGAGCGAAAAGGAAAGTGCTGCAAGTGGCCAGCAAGAGCGTTGGCGCGGTAATTATGGGGTTAAAACAAGTCCCCTTTTACTGCCTAATGCCTCTGAAAAGCTATCCGAATGGGGATCACTTTTCACTTGTTTAGACAAGGGTTTGACAAATTTGCTTGGAATCTAGGAGCCAGCTAAAAAAAGTTAGGAGCCAGAAACGCGCCCCGTCCCGACGAGCTTGCGCGCAGAAGCGAAAACATTCGTGAGCGGTGTTCAAACCACACATGTGAGGTATCGCCGCAATTGGTAGAGCGAGAGCAATAATTCTAGCACTAGACCTCCTCTGTAACTCAAAACATGCAACCTGTAGATTTTTTTAAACATCGCCTATGAAGATTTTAAAGGGTAAAAGTTTGTCGGCATTCCACGAGCGGACGCAATTTTGAAGCGTGACATGTTGGGTATGAATTTACTCGGCGTAACATTATCTTTCATAATATTAAAAAAAAAATGGGGATTATTTTACTGTTGTCTTATTTTTTAATTAAAAAAAGTGTAATTTTTTCCCAAAAAAGTGCGATTGTAAGACCGCTGCGCAAATACGGCGTGACAGAAAGTATTGCAACGATCGCCATTTTATTCTCTAGGGTGTTAGGATAAAAAATATATATAATGTTTGGGGGTTCTAATTAGAGGGAAGGAGATGGCAGTGAAAATAGTAAAAAATGACATTAGAATTGCTGTTTAACTTGCAATGCTTAACTTCTAATACCAACGGCCACCACCAGATGGCGCCAGCTCACACAAGGAAGAGCTGGGGACTTCACAAAAAAAATAAAAATATTTGTTTTGCCCACCTTCCAAGCCAAGTTGCCAGGAGGCTATTTCTAGTCGCCATGGCGACCTGGCGACCGGGATTTGTCGAGCCCTGGTTTAGACACAAGTCTAAACTTAGCCTCCGATACACCTGGGTCTCGGGGGTCCTTCCCTGAATATTTCTGGGTATGGTGAACTCACTACTCCTAAATATACAATTCAAGGTTCAGCAAGAACAGGATCCAAGCCTATCCACACCCGAAACAAGTTCACTGGATTACCATTTTTTTCTTTTATGTTTAAGCCATTTTGTTATTGGCTAATTTTAAGATCCTATTGTATGTAAGGGAATATGATTTAAGAAAATATTGAAAACTGACCACCCGGTTTTAGAATAAAGAACGTGCATTCAAGGTGGCATATGCAGATCAACACTTTACAGTTTTTTGTCCTTCAGCTGAGCTGTCGGCATAGTTCTAATCCCTATTTTTCATGGTTTTCTTTACTCTCTTCTCACTGCTTTATAAGTTGTGCCAAAGTCAACAGTTCTCTATTATTCTATTCCTTGGCACCTGTAAGCAATTCAGAAACGTGCGGTGTCTCTACCACTTGACTCCAGAGAAAAAGTCGTACTGTTATGCATAACTCTTTTATTATTATTATTAATATTATTATTATTACCAGTAATAATATAAATGTATATGTGTGTGCATATATACATATATACATACATACATATATATATATATATATATATATATATATATATATATATATATATATATATATATATATATATATATATATATATATTATATTATATTACCAAAAGTATTGGGACACCTGCCTTTACATGAACTTTAATGGCATCCCAGTCTTAGTCCGTAGGGTTCAATATTGAGTTGGCCCTCCCTTTGCAGCTATAACAGCTTCAACTCTTCTGGGAAGGCTGTCCACAAGGTTTAGGAGTGTGTCTATGGGAATGTTTGACCATTCTTCCAGAAGACCATTTGTGAGGTCAGGCACTGATTTGGATGAGAAGGCCTGACTCACAATCTCTGCTGTTTTATTGGGTTGAGGTCGGGACTCTGTGCTGGTCAGTCAAGTTCCTCCACCCCAAACTCGCTCATCCATGTCTTTATGGACCTTGCTTTGTGCACTGGTCCAAATCATTTGGTGGAGGGGGGATTATGGTGTGGGGATGTTTTTCAGGGGTTGTTTTGGCCCCTTAGTTCCAGTGAAGGGAACTCTTAAGGCATCAATATACCAAAACATCTCTAACAATTTCATGCTCCCAACTTTGTGGGAACAGTTTGGGGATGGCTCCTTCCTCTTCCAACATGACTGTACACCAGTGCATAAAGCAAGGTCCATAAAGACATGGATGAGTGAGATGGGGTGGAGGAACTTGACTGGCCTGCACAGAGTCCTAACCTCAACCTGATTGAACACCTTTGGGATGAATTAGAGCGGAGGCTGCCAGGCCTTCTCGTCCAACATCAGCCTTCCCAGAAGAGTTGAATCTGTTATAGCTGCAAAGAGTGGGCCAACTCAATATTGAACCCTATGGAGTAAGACTGAGAGGCCATTAAAGTTCATGTAAAGGCAGGTGTCCCAATACTTTTGGTATATAGTGGTGTGTGTATATACGTTGTATATCTTGGGAATTGCAGCTCATAGCAAATTAGGGTGTCTGGTCAGAAAGTTAAGATTTTTTTTTTTTTTTAACCACCAATGGATAAAAAAAAACAAATCTAAAAAAACTATAGATAGGTATCTATCTATCTATCTATCTATCTATCTATCTATCTATCTATCTATCTATCTCAAATAGATGCAAATAGTTATACACAGCTAAAGCCTGTACTGTTTTTTTTTTCTGTTTTTTTTCAGATTAGGGAAGGGTTAATGAAGAATTTTAAGCTCTATAACGCATATGTCAAACACAAGGCCCGCGGGCCCAATGTGGCCCGCCAGACCTTTTCATGAAAAGGGGCCCTTGCATCCAGTTTTGCAGCCGGAATGTGGCAGGACTCCGATCCTCCAGCTCTCAACCTTCACTCCCTCTTTCACTTGTAAACACAGAAACCTTGGGGGGGTTGGGGTTGCACACTTTGCATGGTGCACCCCTAAACCCTGCACTCTATACATGGTGCACCCATGAACCCTGCACTTTGTACATGGCACACCCCTGTACATAGCGCACACCCCTGTACACTGCACTCTGTACGTAGTGCACCCCTGAACTCTGCACTCTGTACATAGCGCGCCCCTGAACCCGGCACATAGCGCGCCCCTGAACCCGGCACATAGCGCGCCCCTGAACCCGGCACATAGTGCGCCCCTGAACCCGGCACATAGCGCGCCCCTGAACCCGGCACATAGCGCGCCCCTGAACCCGGCACGTCGCACACCCCCAACTGTGCACTGTGAGCTTCTCACAGTGTGCATTGGAAGCTGCATCACGTTGGGTAGAGAGCTTGTTTCCTGACTGGAGGGTGTCCAGCATTATCTAGCCCTTTCCACTGATCGTGGTTGCAATGCTTTGTAGGCTTGTATGCCAAAAATAAGAAAAAAACATTTCTGCAAATATATGTGCATTTATTTTTTTTTATTGGCAAAAGGTGGATGAATTAAGTAACCACTAGAAAGAACTGCCCTGCATAATAAATCAGTTTACTACATAACTTGCATACCTGAGTTTTCCCGAGAATGTCCCTGTTGCTGTTGTGTTTAGGTGCACACAGCGATCATTGTTCCCGCACAATAAACCTGTCATAGAAAGTTCCCTTCTATCTCTAAGGCTGGATGACGGCTTGGAAGGAGGTAGGCAGAGCCGTCAAACTCGTTTTGAAAACAGAAAGTCGTACTGCGATTGGTTAGCTGCGTCTTTGTTTGTTGGGCATTAAAGCGTAGCCTGGCAGTCACCGATCGCTTTGACGGCCCATTACAATACTCTGTGTGAATGTCGTCTTTTTAGCTTTTTGGACGCCTCTGTGGATTTTTTTTGGGCTCCCGGATTACTCATCTTTCTGCAGGACTAAAGACAAAGGTATTGTTTTTTCTTATTAGGGCTTATTAAGTTTCATCGACTCCTAGAAAATCTGAGGTTGATTGCTACGCTTTGGCTTAATTGGTTCTTGAGCACAGGGGTTCAAATCTGAACTAAATCTTAATGTGTCTTGGGGTTGCGTTGACTTTGCATTGTGTAGAATTTTTTTTTTTACTGCATGTTATGTTCAGACATGTTTAATCTGTTTGGTGTATTGCTGTTGGTTGAAGCATATTGTAACTTAACCACTTAAGACCCGGACCTTTATGCAGGTAAAGGACCTGGCCAGGTTTTGCGATTTGGCACCGTGTCGCTTTAACTGACAATTGCGCGGTCGTGTGATGTGGCTCCCAAACAAAATTGGCGTCTTTTTTTTCCCCACAAATAGAGCTTTCTTTTGGTGGTATTTGATCACCTCTGCGGTTTTTATTTTTTGCGCTATAAACAAAAATAGAGCGACAATTTTGAAAAAAATTCAATATTTTTTACTTTTTGCTATAATAAATATCCCCCAAAAATATATAAAAAAACGTTTTTTGCCCTCAGTTTAGGCCGATACGTATTCTTCTACCTATTTTTGGTAAAAAAAATTGCAATAATCGTTTATCGATTGGTTTGCGCAGAATTTATAGCGTTTACAAAATAGGAGATAGTTTTATTGCATTTTTATTATGATTATTTTTTTTTTACTACTAATGGCGGCAATGAGCGATTTTTTTTTTTGTGACTGCGACATTATGGCGGACACATCGGACAATTTTGACACATTTTTGGGACCATTGTCATTTTCACAGAAAAAAATGCTATAAAAATGCATTGTTTACTGTGAAAATGACAATTGCAGTTTGGGAGTTAACCACTAGGGTGCGCTGTAGGGGTTATTTGTGACCTCATAGAACTGTTGGAGGGTGGGGCTGGACGTGTGATGTCATTGATCGTGTTTCCCTATATCAGGGAACACACGATCAATGAAGCTGCCACTGTGAAGAACGGGGAAGCTGTGTTTACACAGCGACCCACGGCTGGGCACTTAAAGAGGACGTACAGGTACGTGCTTGTGCCCAGCTGTGCCATTCTGCCGTATATCTGCAGGAGGCGATCCTTAAATGGTTAAAGGGTTAGCACGGTAGTGCAACTATAAAACATTTCTACCAAGATCTCCCTTGTGAAGTAAAACAAATATTATTATCGAATAACCACAACTGATCAAACTCAGCCAACGCGGCAGAAACTGTTTTTCATACCCACGCCTGGAAGGCACATTCTCCAAGATAGGTTTGGCTTGTTGGCAGCTGTAACATCTGTGTACACAAACCCTTAGCAAACTATGTGGGAAATATGGGAGCTGCCATTGCTTATTCGTAATGCAGGCTGTTCTGACTTCACTATCTAGTGGAGCCATTCTCAACCAGGTTTCCATGGAACCCTAAGGTTCCTCCAGGGTTGGCTAGGGGTTGACCCTTGACCTGTGGCTAACTGTCCTTCCATCTGATGGTGCCTGCATAGTTCCAGGTCCAATGCCACTTGGCAGAGCCAGCAGCATGACTGCAAGGGTGTCATTCTGGTCATCCCCTCTAAGGGTAGTGTTCTTAAGACTTACCACCAACATAAGGAGCATTTTCCCAATGACCCTAGATTGACTAATCAAGGCAGGGCTGTCTTAAAACGAAGGTCCACACAAAAATGGAACCTTAGCTTTTGAGAACCCTCCGATGTCACATTTGGCACCTTTCAGGGGGGAGGGTGGTGCAGATACCTGTATAATACAGGTATTTGCACCCACTTCTGGGCATAGACCCCCGCTGCGGTTACGCCACTTCCAGTCCCTCCCGCTGTCTTCTGGGAAACACACAGGTCCCAGAAGAGAGTGTGCAGCGTGACTCGCGCATGCGCAGTAAGGAACCAGAATGTGGAGCCATAAGTTATCATTCCTTAGTTTCACCCCAGTGCTGCTGATCTACTACAGCCACCTCCTGTCTATATGCACAGCAGCAATGGCTGCATAATGTTTTCCAGGGTAGGTTTCCTGATGGTGACAACATTGGAAAAGGTCTGCATAATGTGTGCCAAAACAGCCACTTGTCATCGCTATCAGAAGCCCATGTGACAGGGTGACAATGAAGGTGCACAATTTGTAAACAGGGACAGAGCAATGTCACTCAATTACAGGAACGGCCTGAACAGGAACCATGGTGATGCCAACGCCAGATTTAATTAAAGGGTTTGGTGTCGAAAAGAGGCATGGAGAATGGGAAGCACAGACTGAGGGGGAGAAGTCTGCCATTAGCATCAAAGCTTCAATGCTACATCTAAAGCACTGGACTTATTCTCTCTGGAGAAGAGACGCTTGAGAGGGGATATGATTTCAATTTACAAATACCGTACTGGTGACCCCACAATAGGGATAAAACTTTTTTGCGGAAGGGAGTTTAACAAGACACGTGGCCACTCATTCAATTTAGAAGAAAGAGGTTTAACCTTAAACTATGTAGATGGTTCTTTACTGTAAGAGTGGCAAGGATGTGGAATTCCCTTCCACAGGCGGTGGTCTCAGCGGGGGGCATCAATGGTTTCAAGAAACTATTAGATAAGCACCTGAACGACCACAACATACAGGCACACTCATAGGTTGGACTTGTGTCTTTTTTCAACCTCACCTACTATGTAACACACCACTGGCTGTTGTTTATAACCCTCCATGACTAAGCTCCGGTGGGGCGGGGACAAACGCATTGGGGGTGTGGCCAGGTCGGGGTCCAGGCTAAGGTTGGCACTCCATTCACCTCTCTAGGAAGGAGCCAGAACGAGCTCCATCCCCTGTCAGCACCGTAACAGCAGTTGCGGATGCACCGTCTATATACCCAGTCTGTACCGGGCATGAGCGGCACACATTGGGGGGTCAGACGATTTGCGGCCGATGTTCACTTTTTCTGAAGAATCGGTCACAAACTCACCGATATTGCTTCAAGGGGTTGCATATGCAGGCATCACCCCGGTACCGTTCTTTAGAGCGGACAGTCAGCTTTCTTCTAACAACCGATGCGGCCAAGTAGCTTGGCTGTTATTACATCCCTCCCGCTGCTCCGCCTGCGTCTCCCGTCCCACTAGGAGGCACGAGCGACCAGCCGTCACATCCACCGGCTGGCCGGAGACCCAAACAAAGCCGGAATCGGCTTTGTTGGGGTCTCGGATCTAGTAATCTGGAAGGGATGTCATGACATCACTTCCCGGATTGCTTTCATCCTAAGAGCCCATTCACACCTAGGCGTTTTGTCGCCTGTAGTGTGACGCCCGGTGCCGCCCCGACAAGCTAAAGGGATGATGTAACATTGACCTCTATGGAGATGGTTCACATCTCCACGCCGAACGCATGCCGCCTGAAAAAAAGTCCCGGACCTTTTTTTCAGGCGTCTTTCGGCGTTCGGCATAGGAGATGGGAACCATCTCCATAGAGGGGGTGAAGGCTGCATTCACAATCGCGGCGTTTTGTCGCCGCGAATTGCGGTACAAAACGCTGCTATTTGTCGCCGCAATTCGCGGGACAAAACGCCGCGATTTAGTACGCCGAGGTGTGAATGCAGCCTAAAGGCGCCAGTTTAAAAAAAAATAAAAAGTATTCAAAAATGTTGATTAGCGCACAGCAGTGCAGGAGAACATTTTTTGTTTTACAAAATTTTATGACAGAAATAAAGGAAAACTTGTTTAGCAAAAAATCAGAAGCCCAGTGGTGATTAAATACCACCAAAAGAAAGTTTTATATGTCCTAAAAAATGATAACAATTTTACAGGGTTGCATGACCACGCAATTTTCATTCAAAGCGAAACAGCGCTGAAAGTTGGCCTGGCCAGTAAGGGAGTAAAAGTGCCCAGTAAGCAAGTGGTTAAAAGAAAGTTTTTTTTGTGCCTAGGTTCAGTACTTTGATATTACTTGAACACAATGTGCTATGGACGGGTACATGGGATCTCTGGAGGCAGTTTGAACTTGATAAAGCTGCTGTAATCCAGATAAGAATAGCGGACAATAATGTTTGTTCATAAAACACCGAGCGACATATACATCACCCTACAGAACATAAAAGTGCCTCTGATCTCCACGTCCGCCACGGCTGTATAGTAAACACTCAGTGTGTACACAGATCCACGTGCAATGATATGTAAATATTACATCAACATGTGAGGGGGGATGGGAAACAAAACAACAACAAACCTGAGGTTTTATAACACTTGTTAAAGCAGTTAGGCCCCTTTCAGACGGACGGCTGTTTTGCCGCAGTTAAAAGCACTACAAATGTTTTGTGAAATTCAAGGCTCCAGGCACTGCGATTAGCTGCATTTGCACATTGCGATTACATGCGTTTACGTGCGTTTAACTGCGGCTGCGTTTAGCTGCGGTATTCATTTCCATAGCAACCATTTGTTTCTTTTTTTTTGTTTGGGTCCCTTGAATTCTAAAACGCTGCTATCCGCAGTTGACAAAAAAGACTGCGATTACCTGCGGTTATGTGCATATAGCTGCGCTACATCGCACCTGGACGCATTCAATTCTATTTTTTCTATTCGCACCAAACCGCATGTAACGTAATCGTGCGTAAACGCTGTGTGTGAATGGGGCCATAGGAAAACATTGTGTGCTTTTAGCTGCGGTAGAAAAATAGAAAATCCGCAGCTAAAAGCACCATTCTATCCGTCCGTCTGAAAGGGGCCTTAGGCAAAGTTTAGACATGTGGTTGTAAGAGGAGAAAAGGGGGTAAAACTGTGCAGTTTAGCTGCGTTTTCACTGGCCCCCTAAGGCTGCATTCACATCTGAGCGACAGCCGCGTTCGCGTGTAGCGGCGTATTTTGCCGCGAGTACAAAACTTTCACTATTTTTTTTTTTTTTTTTTTCTCAAAGTCTTCCCATTGCTGTCAATGGGAAAACTCCTATGTCGCCTGAAAAAAAGGGTCCGGGACTTTTTTTCAGGCGACAGGCGTTCGGCGTCTATGAGATGTGAACCATCTCCATAGACAGCAATGGGAATTCTCCCCTCTAGCGACAGAAGCGTCCGGCGTCGGGCGTTTTGTCGCTCAGGTGTGAATGGGGTCTAAGGCTGCATTCACATCTATGCGACAGCGGCGTACGGCGTACACAGCGTATTTTGCCGCGAGTGTGTATCTTCTTTTTTTTTTTTTTTTTTCAGATTCTTCCCATTGCTGTCAATGGGCGAACGCCAATGTCGCCTGAAAAAAAGGGTCCGGGACTTTTTTTCAGGCGACAGGCGTTCGGCGTTTATGAGATGTGAACCATCTCCATAGACAGCAATGGGAATTCTCCCCTCTAGCGGCAGAAGCGTCCGGCGTCGGGCGTTTTGTCGCATAGATGTGAATGGAGCCTAAGGCGCCATTCACACCTAAGGCTGCATTCACATCTAGGCGGACGAAATCGCGGCGTTTTGTCGCCGCAAATCGCGGTAAAAATAGCAGCGTTTTGTACCGCGATTTGCAGCGACAAAACGCCGGTGTTGTCCGCCTAGATGTGTCCCAAGATGACCCCCTCTATGGAGATGATTCCCATCTCCTAGCCGAACGCTCGAAGACGCCTGAAAAAAAGGTCCGGGACCTTTTTTCACGCGGCAGGCAACAGGCGTCCGGCGTTCAGCATGGAGATGTGAACCATCTCCATAGAGGGACATCTGTTTTCAGCCCTCTGGCGGCAGCGGCGTAGCGCTACAGGCGTAAAAACGCCTAGATGTGAATGCAGCCTAAAGCTGCAATAGGCAGCAGTCCTGATGCATCGCACCCGCAGCAAAATCTACCCGACATGTAGCAATCGCAACACATTCAGGTCTTGGAACTGCTGCAGCTTTACAGGCATTTGACTTTATTTTCCTGCTCTTACATACTCCTCTAGGTTAGCTTATATGTCTGTAGCGCTACCCCCTCAGGAGCCGCTGGTTAGATTGGGACGGTGTGTTATGTTACCTCTGTAATGTGTCTAGGGATGATGATGATGATGATGAGAACAATGACGGAATGTCCAAACAGCAGGGTGTCGTTTTCTGTGCTTTTATTACTTGCCCAACACGGCAAACCGTTAACTTGAGGTAGATAGAGATAGGTTGGTGAAAGGAGAAATTGCAGATTCAGGCCTATGGATAACGGAAGCAGTCCTGCCTCCAATGGGACTTTAAAGCGGGAGTTCACCCAATTCCTTTTTTTTTTCTATTTTCCCCTTAGCTTCATGCTCGTTCGGTCTAGGGGAATCGGCTATTTGTTTTAAAATATGAGCTGTACTTACCCGTTTTCGAGATGCATCTTCTTCCGTCGCTTCAGGGTATGGGTCTTCGGGAGCGGGCGTTCCTTCTTGATTGACAGTCTTCCGAGAGGCTTCCGACGGTCGCATCCATCGCGTCACTCGTAGCCGAAAGAAGCCGAACGTCGGTGCGGCTCTATACTGCGCCTGCGCACCGACGTTCGGCTTCTTTCGGAAAATCGTGACGCGATGGATGCGACCGTCGGAAGCCTCTCGGAAGACTGTCAATCAAGAAGGAACGCCCAGTCCCGCAGCCCATACCCGGAAGCGGCGGAGAAGATGCATCTCGTAAACGGGTAAGTACGGATCATATTTTAAAACAAATAGCCGATTCCCCTAGACAAAACGAGCATGAAGCTAAGGGGAAAATGTGTAAGCTATGGGTGAACCTCCGCTTTAACTCACGTCGCCACTCCAGGCGGAGTGGGTATAGTGTACCTGGACAGGTCTCTCACACCGACCTGGCAGCCAGGGTATACTCGGAACCTTCAGAAGGAACAAGTCTCTGCCACCGACTTGGCTCTAGACTGCTGTCTTTCCTAGCGCACAAGTGCCAGTGATTGCTTGGACTGGGACAAACCTTACAACATTTCAATGCTGCTCTTTCTCTGAGCTTTTATTGGAGGGACTATGCTAAGAAGTATTGACAAAGAGAAGAGTTTCCTCTTATTATCATACAGTGTTGCTGGAGTATCCCACAGATCCCTTCACCTGACCCAGTTGCGTAGAGGGCGAGCAATTGGCGATACGGCCATACTGCTGCTTGTTAAATGTACCCCTTGGTGTCATTCATTTGGGGTTTTGCATTTACTGTTATTAATGGTGCATCATATGAGCACCACAGCATAAATAAGAATGGTTTCTGACCATGTACACCCCTAATGAGCAAGGGGGCATGTTTAGTGCCCACAGCATGGGATTGTGGCTATCTCACTTTTACTACAAGTGGTTTAAGGGTTAATAGGAGGCTTAGGGATTGTGAGGAAGTTTGGGCGGGAAAGTCACGTTTTGAACGTGAGACACAGGTGTTTCTGGGTGGGAAAGTCACGTGTACTGTATGACTCATACACGTGCAGCAGGGGGTATAAAAACCCCCTCCTCACAAGGCAGTCAGGCACTTTACCTGAAGAATTGAAGAGCTCCCCATCCCTCCCACCCTGTCGCAGCACCTTCTATGTGGTTTGTCACCCTTGGATCAAGGGGGGACTTTTGTTTAATAATTGTATTTATGGTACTCGCTCGAGTCCTAAGACTGAGTGAGATTTGGAAATATTTGGAAAATAATTTAAGTTTTAAATATTTATTTATTTATTGATGGAATTTAATAAAGATAAGTTTTAATTTTTATATTACAATGTTTGTATTATATTTACACCAATAAAGGTGCCGCGGCCTATTTATCACCATCTTTGATGGTCTTGGTTTGGTGTTATTTATTTATTAGATATTAAGACTTGGTATAGCCTACATTCCCATGGTTACTACCAAGGTAATCCTAATAAATCTGGCACGGAGTAGACCTCTGCTGATATCCTCATTTGGGTTGTGCCAGCTTTGAGATGAAGTTGTCAGGTAGAACGCAGTTGATGAAGGAAAGGATGAGCTCATTCATAGTGCAATATCTGATTCCTCCCCATGTGATTGGAATGACTTAATTTTCCGGGTCTCGGGCCAGTCATCACCTCTGTGAATCTGGTTACCAGCTGAGACGTTTGGGTGATCTTTGCGCCTGCTGTCACTTCCCTTCACTGTCAGGATGTCATCTTGCATGCTAGTGTTTTTTTTTTTTTTTTTTTATGAGGATTTTATTGTTTTACAAAGAGAAAATGGTTACAAAGATGAGGATCGGTAAATTAACAGACAGCAGGGTCCTTATTGCACTCTACTAACCATCAATGGTTGGTTTTACCAACAAAGGCCCAGATTCAGCATAGCTTGCGCTATATTTGCGGGGGAGCAGGGCAACGATTTTGCCCTGCTCCCACGCAAATATTTTGCGCTGCCCTCGATTCACGGAGCAGTAGCTCCGTGACTTGCGAGGGCGCGCCGGCAAATTTGCCCGGCGTAAGCGCACGCAAGTTAAATGATCCCGCCGGGGGCGGGAATCATTTAAATTAGGCGCGCTCCCGCGCCGAGCGTACAGCGCATGCTCCGTCGGGAAACTTTCCTGACGTGCATTGCGGCAAATGACGTCGCAAGGACGTCATTTGCTTCAAAGTAAACGTGAATGGCGTCCAGCGCCATTCACGAAGCACTTACGCAAACGACGTAACATTTGAACGTCGCGACGCGGGAGCGGCGGTATGCTTTAGCACAGGCTGCCCCTGCTATTAGAAAGGGCAGCCTTGCGCTAAAGTAGCCGTACGGAAACTCCGTACCTGGCTTGCGCGGGGCCCGCGCAAGATTGTGAATCAGTGGTAGTATGCAATTTGCATACTACACGCTGATACACAATGGGAACGCCCCCTAACGGCCCCCGCAAGAATGCAGCCTAAAATCTGCGAGGCATAAGAGCCTTATGCCGCGCAGATTTTAGGCTGCAGCCGGTGTAACGAGGTTCCTGAATCAGGAGCACTCGTTACACCGGAGCAAGTTGGCAATTGCGCCGTGTAACTCATGGTTACACGGGCGCAATTGCTTCTTGAATCTGGGCCAAAGATTCAAACTGAGGATTGATAGCTCTATGTATGAGAGGGGAAACTTCACAGTTCACACTGGTTAGAATTCCCAAAGTTGCATGGCAAGGCGCACAAGTGTGAATTGAGCCCAAGTGTTCAGGAGTTCCTGGCCGAGAAAATCATTCTTTACCAACCACCTTATTCACCCGAAAAAGCATAGCATAGTATACTAGCTCATTATGAATTGCTTACCTGAGATCGAAGCCCCCGCAGCTGTCCTCGTTCCCCCTCCTCAGTCGCCGCCATCTCTCCCGGAGTGACTTCTGGGTTTTGCGGCTCCGGTACTGTGACTGGCCGGAGCCACAATGACGTCACTCTCGGGAGCCGCCAGGCACAGCACGATTGCCCTCAGAAACGGCACACTCACCGTTTCTAAAGGTTTCCACAGTGCACCTACGTTGTTGTCTACGGCGCATGTGCTGTAGACATAGTTGCACATCTTTTTTGGAGATATTTCTTGCACCTACAGGTAAGTCTTACTCTAGGCTTACTTGTAGGTAAAAGTGGTCTGTAAGGGTTTACAACCACTTTAAAGTTTATGTATAGCAGAAATCCTTTTTTTTTTACTTTTTATAGGGAGTCGAAAAAGTTTTTTTATTTATTACTTATTTTTATGTTCCTTTTGGAGAAATTTCCCTTCACCTTTTATCCCATAGATCTCATAAAGTAAGGGAAATTGCCTTATTAGACAGTTGTCTCCAGAACTGGTATCCCCATTGGAAGTTTCCCCTCGCCTCTTGTTCTGGGAACAACTGTAGAATTTAGAATTTTCTCGGTGACAATGGTCACCAGGACAAATAGACGAGTAAGTTGAATATCTTCCCTATGGACACAGACGGCAATAAAAATGTTACAAGGGGTATAACCCTTCCCCACTCTATTCAAATCTTTAGATAAAAAAAGGTTTTGCAATACCCCTATGGATCGCGAAGGTGGAAGAAATAAAACGCATGGAAGACCTCGTCCTCACAAGCAAAATAGACAGGAAACATTTACTAATACCTGGCAAATGTGGAACATCTTCATATACTCGGCTGAGGGCCAGGCTTTGAGGGAGCCCACAGCCAGGGATTGAACGTACACTTCTTGCCATGTCCCCTCACGCTCCCGGCCTCCGCCAACACTGGCGAATGTGTTTGTATGGCAGGAGAGCTGCTCCCCCCCAGGCAACCCATGCATGTGGAGCCCACCCCCCCCCCCCCCCCCCCTTCCCAGCCTCTATCCTATGACCACTCTTTCTTTCTTCTCATCTCTAGTCTCTCTCCTTAAACTCTCTGTTTTTCTATATGGGGGTCCTTCTGAATATAAGAAAAGGTTGGGACCGGGCGCTTGGTCCCCTACGCCTCGATATAGATTGACACACATGATTCTTCCTCAGGGAGGGAGGCCCCCTGTGTGGCCGCCACAAGTTTCTGGCGGAGGTAGCGACCGGGCACTCTCCGGGGACATATGCGTCACCTTACAGCGGCGTGTTACGCACGGTGCCCAACATGACGTTTCCTGTTGCGTGGAATGTTTGTATATATCACGAGATGTCAGTGTGTTATTGCCTTACCATTGATGTTGTATGTATCGTGGCGGCCGTGTCCCTGTTATAAATAATTTTTTTTTATAAAAAAAAGGTTTTGCTCAGAGGTGCTCTTTAAGGCCCCTTTCAGACGGATGGATAGAATTGTGCTTTTAGCTGCGGATTTTCTATTTTTCAACCGCAGCTAAAAGCACACAATGTTTTCCTATGGCCCCATTCACACACAGCGTTTGCGTGCGATTACGTTACATGCGGTTTGGTGCGAATAGAAAAAATAGAATTGAATGCGTCCAGGTGCGATGTAGCGCAGCTATATGCACATAACCGCAGGTAATCGCAGTCTTTTTTGTCAACTGCGGATAGCAGCGTTTTAGAATTCAAGGGACCCAAACAAAAACAAAAAAAATAAAAAGGGTTGCTATGGAAATGAATACCGCAGCTAAACGCGGCCGCAATTAAACGCACATAAACGCATGTAATCGCAATGTGCAAATGCAGCTAATCGCAGTGCCTGGAGCCTTGAATTTCACAAAACATTTGTAGTGCTTTTAACTGCGGCAAAACAGCCGTCCGTCTGAAAGGGGCCTTACAGGGTATTAACCAACTACCAAATAACGACCGGCTTCAGAATTAAGAGCAGATTGATTCAGGACCTCTGTGCCCCCAAGCCTCAGCTCTGTATATGTGTACATTATGAGCTTCATAGGGATAGCCCTGCGTCCTATTAGATAATATTGTTTGTGTTTCCTTTATTTAATAAACCACCTGTTTATTTTTTCTGGTTAATGCAATGACTGAATGTTACTTTGTATAGAGACGTTCCCTCTGAAAACTCTGATTCATGAAAATAAATTGTCCCCATTTTCTCATGCAGGTGGTTTCAGTGTTGCCATTGATATGTTCTGGAGTCCTCTGGAAACCTACATGATCCCTGTGCTATCTATAGATCACTATTTTTAGAACCAAATTACTCACAGATTTCCCCAGTCACCAGTACACTTCCATACTGTGAGGTCACGGATGGATTCCCATTTCAGATTCTCCTCCCCCCCACCATGTACAACCCATGTCACCTAATCTCCGGGAAAGTAAAATAAAACCCACATTAAAGTGTGTGCATAGTCTTTTCAGTTATTTTTGGATGTACCTGTAAAAATGATCAGTTTGATATAAATAAAGCTATTGATGTAGGTGTGGTTGAAACTTTACTTCTTTGTACGGATTGTCATTTTGTATGTGCGAGGGAACGCTGCGCAGTGTCTTTGCTGCGGTGCGCTGGATGTCCAGAATGTCATCAAATCTGTGTCTTTTTAAGACTTTTTTTTGGGTGAATAAGGTGGTTGGTCAAGAATGATTTTCTCGGCCAGGAACTCCTGAACACTTAGGCTCCATTCCAGGGCTCAAGTCCTGCGGGAACGCGTGGGAACGGAGTCCCTGCACTTTTTTCACAGCAGGAACGCAGTTCCCTTTACAGGACTAGAGCAGCCGAGCCGCCCAAGCGAATCCTTCACTAAGCGGCGATGCCCAGCTCGAGTCACTGTCAGGGGCAGGCAAACCTTAGTAATCCTTTATGTTACTGGCCGCTTCCTGTATATGGATTCATCGGGTAGTGTGCGGGTATTCCGTCAGTTCCTTGATGCCGCAATGTCTCCTGGGAATTTTGTCATTGTTACCAGGAGACATTGCGGAGGTCTGCCGCGAGTTATCGCGGGATTTAGAAAGAACTTGCTTAAAGTTCTTTCTCCTGGGAACAATAAAAAAAGTTCCCAGGAGACATTGCGGCATCGAGGAAGTGACGGAATACCCCCACACTACCCGATGAATCCATATACAGGAAGCGGCCAGTAACATAAAGGATTACTAAGGTACAGTGGATAAAAAACAAAACAAAACATGGGGTTTAGTAATTATGCATATGAGCGTATCATTTTTTTTTTGTTGGTGGGGGGAGTGGATCTTGGGTTGGAGTTCCCACACTTTTTTCCCCAGGACTTGACCCCTGCTCCATTCACACTTGTGCGCCTTGTCATGCAACTTTGGGGACATCAAAGTTGCACGACAAGTCATTTCCCCATGTCCAATGATAACTATTCATATATGCGTGATTTAAAGTTGCAGCAACTTCAAAGTAGTTCATGCACTTCTTTGGTCCAACTTTAATGCAACTTAAGGGCCAACGACTTCAATGTTAACTCTCAGAAGTTGCATGAAAGTTGTACCTGAATGCTATACAATGCAACCTGTGGGAAGAGTTGTCCATTATCACTGGTCAAAGCCAAAGTCTTTGCCAAGCCAAAGTTGCACCCATTCAAAGTTGCACTCCAAAGTCGGCAAAACTTTGGATTCCTACAAGTGTGGATGGAGCCTTAACGCATCATGTGCAGGCGCATTGTTGTGGTGGCAAATCTATTTGTCAGTCCAGAGATTCAAGCTGAACTACAGCTTTTGTTAGACTTTACTTAGTTTGTTTGGGACATCTTAGCTGAAACAAACGTTGTCCCTCACTAACATGTAAGGGCCAGATCTAGACTGTCTGATCTGGGGGTGCTGTAAAAAGTCAGGGAGCTTACTGTCAACATACATTAGCTTTCTTCCTTTTACATCTGAGTTCCACAACAGACCTATCTATCCCTCTTCACTAATAGTCCTACCTTCAAATATTCACTGTGGATGCTTATATAAGTATTGTCCATAGGTGAGCTAAAGAGCTACAAAGTAACATTGTTTATAAATATTGGGCTGGATTCAAGTAGATTTGCGCATTTTTTACTGCGCTGCCCTTGATTCACGGAGCAGTAGCTCCGAAAATTGCGTGGGCGCGCCGGCAAAATGCCCGGCGTAAGCGCGCGCAATTTAAATGATCCCGTAGGGGGCGGGAACCATTTAAATTAGGCGCGTTCCCGCGCCGAGCGTAGAGCGCATGCTCCGTCGGGAAACTTTCCCGACGTGCATTGCGGCAAATGACGTCGCAAGGACGTCATTTGCTTCAAAGTGAACGTGAATGGCGTCCAGCGCCATTCACGATTCACTTACGCAAACTACGGAAATTTCATTCACGATTCACTTACGCAAACTACGTCAATTTCACTTATGCAAACTACGTCAATTTCATTCACGATTCACTTAGGCAAACTACGTAAATTTCAAATTTCACGACGCGGGAACGACGGGTATACGTAACATTGGCTGCCCCTGCTAATAGCAGGGGCAGCCTTACGCGAAAACCGCCGTACGGAAACAACGTAAATTGCGTACGCAGGGCTCGCGCAACGTTGTGAATCGGCGTTAGTATGCAATTTGCATACTATACGCTGAGCACAACGGGAACGCCACCTAGCGGCCATCGCAAGAATGCAGCCTAAGATATGCGGGCATAAGAGCCTTATGCCGCGCATATCTTAGGCTGCAGTCGGCGTAACAAGGTTCCTGAATCAGGAGCATTCGTTACGCCGGGGCAAGTAAGCAATTGCGCTGTGTAACTTATGGTTACACAGGCGCAATTGCTTCTTGAATCCAGGCCATTGTTCATAGGTGAGATAGGGGGATACAAAGTAACATTGTTTATAAATATTATTCATAGGTGAGATAGAAAGATACAAAGAGTAACATTGTTGCTTTTGTATTTACTCTTTCATTCATCTGCAGATCAAAGTCATGAGCTTCCATCTCCCCCCCACTAAATCGGAGTTCCCCTTTACACCAGCCCCCCCCCCCCCTTTCACACCATAGTCACCCCAGCACATCAGAGCTCCATTTCACATCAGAGTCTCCCCCATCAAATGGAAACAAATGATGTGGTGCTGCAGATGGGGCCTTGACACTCTGCAGCCATGCTGACTCTTTATTACCAATAATGAGCAGTGGTACCCAGCCCCTCATCAATGCCACTGGTTCTGGGGAGACATGAATGACATCTGGGTGGAGGGGGGGCTCAGCCTACCCCAGCACCCCCCTAGATCTGGCAATGTAACATGTGAGGCCGCTTGATGTGCGGTATAAACTGTATGTAGCTGCGGCTACCTAAAGCATACAGCACTGTGGTCCTGGTTCGAGCTGAGACTTCCTGTCCAGCTTGTCCAGCTTTTGTTAGAATTTACATAGTCTGACCCAAACGAACTACAGTATGTCCTTCACTAATGTGAGAGTCCGCTGGATGTGCGGTATAAACTGTATGTAGCCGAGGCCACATACAACCTATCGCACTGTGTTCCGGGTTCAAGCCGAGACCTTCCTGTCTCATACCCAGAACACAGTAGAGTCCATCTGATCAACGCTCAGCCGTTCAGAGAAAGCTGTGTATACCAGCAATGATTACAAAGCTTTCTCTGATTGGCTGATTCAGCAATACGGGCTGATGATGTCACAACCTCAGCCAATCAGAGGAAGCTTGGTATTCATTGCTAGAATGCATCGTTTTCTGTGAATGGCTGAGCGGCGATCAGGTACTATACTGTGTTCTGGGTATGAGACAGGAAGGTCTCGGCTTGAACCCGGAACACAGTGCGATAGGTTGTATGTGGCCTCGGCTACATACAGTTTATACCGCACATCCAGCGGACACTCACATTAGTGAAGGACATACTGTAGTTCGTTTGGGTCAGACCAGTAGTGTATTTAGGTTTTGTGCCGCCCTAAGCCTGACCAAATTCGTGCACCCCTTAATTTAAATATGACCCACCCCTTCCTGTCAAGGCCACACCCCGTTCTGTTTAAGACCTGCCCTGAAATTTTCGAGTGAGGACACTAATTCTGAGGGCCCGAGGCAATGGATTCCCTTAATTTGCATAGATTTCCTCTCACTTCCTGTTTGGCTATGGGGCAGGAAGTGAAGAGAAATCTCTGCAATGGGACAGGGATGGTAAAAAATAAACTGACAGGGGCTATAACCCTCCCTTACACTCTCCAAAATGGAATAAAAGTGTTGCCTATAGTTCGACTTTAAGCACATATTTCTGAAAATTTTATGGAGAGGACTTGGAAGATATAATCATGTCAATGGTACAGCAAAAAACATATAGCACAGTGAGAGGTTTGTGGTCCAGAATGATAGGACAGTCGAAATTAGAAGTGGCACCCTCCCTCCCCCCACAGTTGCGGAATGCTGACCGCCCACATACCGGAAGCAGTGCGGCCGCTTTATGGGTAGTGTAGCGCAATCTGGCAGGGACTCTTTCTGTGCTGCCCTAGGCCGGGGCCTTGTTGGGCTAGGCCAGGATACAGTGTTGGGTCAGACTATGTAAATTCTAACAAAAGCTGGAGTTCAGCTTTTAGTGTTTTTCTCTGAGCAGATTCCCATAAACCTTTTCATTTTCCACATTTGCGTCCGCTCTTTTCGTTTTTGGCTGCCCACTTTTTGCGTTGTTGTGGAGAGTGGAATACAAGGGTTATGGCTGCAGCAATATGCCAGAACCTCAGTACTGTATTCTTCAGCCATCGATTCTCTAACCGTGGTCTGAGTGGCGGATTCGTCACTGGATCACTTTTAGAGCCCATTCACACCTAGGAGTTTTGTCGCCTGTAGCGCGACGCTCACAAACGCCAGAGGGACCAAAATACATGAAAGTCTATGGGGATGGTTCACATCTGAACGCTGATGCGCCTGACGCCCATCGCCTGTAGCCAAAAAAAGTTCAGGACCCTTTTTTGGCGCGCGTATCGGGCGGTTTGGGCGTATTTGAGCGTTTCCATTTCCCATAGAAAGTAATGGAAACGCTCGATTCAAGCGACAACGGGCGTTTGCTACGGGCGTTTCGTCGCTTTAATCAATAGAACTTGTCGCCCATGCAGAAGATTAAGAAATTCTACCAACATGGCAACAAGTGATGAAAAGATGATAGTTTTTCCTATTGGCTAAAATAAAAACGTCAAAATACAAAAACGTCGGACAACGCTGTATGCAAACGCGCAAATAAGCATGAATACGCGTGACAAAACGCCGGAAAAAAACGCCGAACGACCGACGCTCAGGTGTGAATGCAGCCTTAGACGTGGCGGGTCCCGGTGGTTTTCAGGCTTATCTGGCGGATCGGAACGCCCGATATCCGTTCCTGCGGTTACGGCTGCTGGTCACAGAGATGAGCGATGAGCAGAGGAAAGTTGGCCTCCATTCTTCTCTATGGCCTTGGAGGACAGGCGCAACATCATAACATCCCTTCCGGTTCTGGTCCAATGTAAACCAGGCCTTTTTTTTTTTTTTTTTTTAAAGCACTAGATCTATTTTTATTTTTTGATCTAATGCTTTAGATTGTAGAAGAGAGATTTGGGAACTTATTGACCCCAGATCTCTCCATAAAGAGGACCTGTCACTGCTTATTTCTATCACAAGAGATGTTTACATCCCTTGTGATAGGAATAAAAGTGATTTTCGCTTTAAAAAAAAAAAAAAAAAAAAAAAAAGTTAAAATAAAAAAAGGTAATGAATAATAGATTTTTTTCCTAAAGCGCCGCCATCTCTCTGTGCTTGATCACAGTGGTGAACATATATGTAGGTCACACCCACATAGGTAAACGGTGTTCAAACCACACATGTGAGGTATACACCATGAACATCAGAGCTACAGCAATTAATCTGGCACTAGAACTTCTCTGTAACTCTAAACTGGTAACCTGTAGAAATTTTTAATGCATTGCCTATAAAGATATTTACTCAGCATTTTATTCATTAAAGTGTATTTTTCCCCCCCCAAAAAAATGCATTTGAAAAAATGCTGGGCAAATAATGTGTGACATAAAGGATTGCGACAATCGCCATTTTATTCTCTAGGGTCTCTGCTAAAAACCAAAAATATATAATATTTGGGGGCAGGGCCGCCATCAGGGGGGTACAGGCAGTACACCTGTAAGGGGCCCGGAGGTCCCCAGGGGCCCGGATGGCAACCCCCCTTTTTTTTAGGGGTCCGGAGGTTCCCAGGGGTCCGGAGGCCCACAGGACCCCAGATGGCAACCCCCCCTTTTTTTTTTATATATATATTTTTTTATTTCTTTTTTATATATATATATATATATTTTTATTAATATATTGCTCCCTCCAGTAGACCCCTATGAAAGATCAGTTGAATGTGAGAGACCACCAGTAACTCAAGGGGTACATTTCATAGGTGTGCGCAGCCTATGGCATTAGGGTATGCACCCCAAAGCGCAACACACATGCGTGTGTGTGCATGTGTATGTATACGAACAGTGTCAGTAGAGCAATGGACAGTGTCAGTATATATATTTTTTTATATATTTATTTTTTATTTCTATATATTTTTTTTTTTTTAGAAAACCCGTTAGGCCCCTTTCACATGTCCGTTCCGCCTGTCCGTTCATTACAAGTCCGTTAATGGACTTGTAATGAATCCCTATGGGAACGCGTCCGTTAGCGGATGGAGCATCCGCTAGCGTCCGCGTCCGTCGGGATCCGGTTTTCGGACGGAAGAAAACCCTATTTTTCTTCCGTCCGGCGGAACGGAACTGATGCAGACGGACAGACGGTCCGTCTGCATCCGGTTCCCCATAGGGCAGAGCGGAGCTGAGATAGGGCGGTCCCTGCACTGTGTGCGGGGACCGCCCTATCCGCCAAGAGCTCAGCGGGGATCCCCGCTGAGCCGACGGAGTGGACAGGACAAACTGAAAGGACGTCTGAAAGGACCCTAAGGGGGCTTTGTTGAAATATCAGGGCTCTAAACAAATCTAAACAAATCTTCCCCATGTGGGATGATTAGGGTGTGCCCAGGCACACCTGGCACACCCTGTGCGCATGCCTATGGTACATTTAGAAGAGACTTTGAAACTAGTAAAAAAATAATTCTTATTCTTATTTGTAAAAATCCTTTACTTGATGCATTAATGAGCCTTTCTCTGTTTTGCAGACGTTGAATCCAAAATGGAATGAGGAGTTCTTTTTCCGAGTGAGTACTTTCTATTTTTCCTGCTATTATTGTGCCTAGTTACAGGCTATCTTCTCTCTCCATGTACGCTTCCTGTAGAACGGTCTGGATGAGGGTGAGAATGGAATGAAGAGGCCGGGGTTATTTTTCCACTGTGTTTTGTCCATTAAGTCTTTTTATAGAACTTCAATTGGCTTAGCAGACAGGCTTAATCTCCCTTCTGCAAAGCGCTGGATAAGAGGCGAGTGCATTGCAGGATAAGGCTCGGGCCTGGGCCTGCGGGGATATAGGTAGTAGATCTCCACAAATAGCAGATTATGGGGCAGTATATATTAAAGAGAGATTCAGAACCAGTTTAACCACTTAAGCCCCGGACTTTAAGGCAGGTAAAGGACCTGGCCAGTTTTTGTGATTCGGCACTGCGTCGCTTTAACTGACAATTGCGCGGTCGTGTGACGTGGCTTCCAAACAAAATTGGCTTCCTTTTTTTCCCACAAATAGAGCTTTCTTTTGGTGGTATTTAATCACCTCTTTGTTTTTTATTTTTTGCGCTATAAACAAAAATAGAGCGACAATTTTGAAAAAAATGCAATATTTTTTACCTTTTGCTATAATAAATATCCCCCAAAAATATATAAAAAAAAAATTTTTTTCCTCAGTTTAGGCCGATTTTACCTATTTTTGGTAAAAAAAAATCACAATAAGTGTTTATCGATTGGTTTGCGCAAAATTTATAGCGTTTACAAAATAGGGGATAGTTTAATTGCATTTTATAAAACATTTTTTTTTTACTACTAATGGCGGCGATCAGCAATTTTTTTCGTAACTGCCACATTATGGCGGACACTTCGGACAATTTTGACTCATCTTTGGGACCATTGTCATTTTCACAGCTAAAAATGCATTGTTTACTGTGAAAATGACAATTGCTGTTTGGGAGTTAACCACAAGGGGGCGCTGAAGGGGTTATGTGTGACCTCATTTGTGTTTCTAACTGTAGCGGGGTGTGGCTGTAGGTGTGACTTCATCGATTGTGTCCCCCTATAAAAGGGATCACACGATCAATGACGGCGCCACAGTGAAGAACGGGGAAGCTGTGTTTACACACATCTCTCCCCGTACTTCAGCTCCGGGGACCGATCGCGGGACTCCAGCGGTGATCGGGTCCCGCGGATGCGGTCACAGAGCTTCGGACCGGGTCGCGGGCGCGCGCCCGCGACCCACGGCTGGGCACTTAAAGAGGACGTACCTGTACGTATATGTGCCCAGCCGTGGCATTCTGCCGACGTATATGTGCAGGAGGCCGTCCTTAAGTGGTTAAAGGGTCGGTTCATCCCAAAGTGATATTTCAGTTGTATCTCAGGGACAACCAACATTGGTGGGATCTCCGCACCTTTTCCTTCTGTTCTCTTTATTTCATTTATAGAATGTTGACTTTGGCATTCGGAATGGGAACACAATATACCAGCTTTGTGATACCGAGGAACCCTTCAAAGAATTGTCATGGCTTGGGGGACCCCCTGCTAAATTGTGACATCTCTAGCTTGTAGCACATTTTCGTGGTGAGCAAGTTGTAAATATATTAAATTCCTAAAAGAGAGACCCGGAGTAAAAGGAAAGCAAAAAACGAAGGGGGTTAAAGGGGTTCGGAGATGGGAGTCCATTTGTAAGAAAATAAGTTGGCAGAGATTTATGTGATTGGTGTCCAAGGTAGAAACGGGTGGAGCCGTGGGGGGGGGTTCTAACAGGGTGTGGTAGGGACTTCTCTCCCGCCCATCCGCCCCATTGTTTTCTCTTTTACCCTATTTTGTGGTTGGGGTAAGGTGACCAGATTTTTAAAATGAAATCCGGGGACATATTTTTTTTATTGGCAAATGATAAACTATTTTATATGCAAATTTTCCTCAAATTATTAATGCAGTCAGTGGTGTAGTGTGGGGTTGTCAGCACCCAGGACAGGGCAAGAAATGTGCAACCCCGGCCAGACTTTTAGAACTCCCTGAGTCCCTTCCACTAGTACAGTAGTACTGACCAACTTCCTACACTGACCTACCTCACCACTGCACTAACCTACCTCACCACTGCACTAACCACTACACTGACCTACCTGATTCCTACATTGACCTACCTGATTTCTATACTGACCACTACACTGACCTACCTGATTCCTACACTGACCTACCTGATTTCTACACTGACCTACCTGATTTCTATACTGACCACTACACTGACCTACCTGATTCCTACACTGACCTACCTGATTCCTACATTGACCTACCTGATTTCTATACTGACCACTACATTGACCTACCTGATTCCTACACTGACCACTATACTGACCTACCTGATTTCTATACTGACCTACCTGATTTCTATACTGACCTACCTGATTTCTATACTGACCTACCTGATTTCTATACTGACCTACCTGATTTCTATACTGACCTACCTGATTTCTATACTGACCTACCTGATTTCTATACTGACCTACCTGATTTCTATACTGACCTACCTGATTTCTATACTGACCTACCTGATTTCTATACTGACCTACCTGATTTCTATACTGACCTACCTGATTCCTACACTGATCTACCTGATTTCTATACTGACCACTACACTGACGTATCTGATTTCTATACTGACCACTACACTGACCTACCTGATTTCTATACTGACCTACCTGATTTCTATACTGACCTACCTGATTCCTACACTGACCACTACACCAACCTACCTGATTCCTACACTGATCTACCTGATTTCTATACTGACCACTACACTGACGTATCTGATTTCTATACTGACCACTACACTGACCTACCTGATTTCTATACTGACCTACCTGATTTCTATACTGACCTACCTGATTCCTACACTGACCACTACACCAACCTACCTGATTCCTACACTGATCTACCTGATTTCTATACTGACCACTACACTGACCTACCTGATTTCTATACTGACCTACCTGATTCCTACACTGACCTATCTGATTTCTATACTGACCACTACACTGACCTACCTGATTTCTACACTGACCTACCTGATTTCTACACTGACCTACCTGATTTCTACACTGACCTACCTGATTCCTACACTGATTACCTGATTTCTATACTGACCACTACACTGACCTACCTGATTCCTACACTGATCTACCTGATTTCTATACTGGCCACTACACTAAACTACCTGATTCCTGCACTACCCACACCTACCCCCCACAAGAACAGTGTAGATCGTTTGATTTTTCTCACTTCTTCATGGCCTCCATGATAATCTATCGGAGCAGGGCTCTCCCCAACACCAGGTACGGTTCCCGACACCCAGCCCTCCTCAGTTTCCCCTGCCAAGAGCTTCTCCAATAGCCGCCGTACGCTCTTTAACGCCCCTCCGCTGTTCTCACACACACATGGGCCACCTGCACCAGAGGTATCATGTGGGATAGGCTGGACTACAGGAGTCCCTGGGAAGGGGATGGGGCAGCCAAGCACACTTAGGGGCACAGTAATGATTTTGCGCCCCCCCCCCCCAAATATTGCACCTGGGGCGAGAGTACCAGATGCCCCCCTCCATGCCACTGCAATAAAGGGACAAATCCAGGGACAGACTGGCTTCGGGGATAGTGTCCTCAATCCAGGGACTGTCCTTGGAAACCAGGGATGTCTGGTCACCTAGGTTGGGGGTGAGTTTTGGTTTGTTGTCATTCAGCCAGCAGGGTACAAGGTAGGTTGTAGGTTACTGTGGGCACAAAGGCACTTTTGTAGGGACCAATCTGAGGTACGGCTCTGTTGATCAGATGGTGGTACCTGCAGTTTATTGTCTCCAAGTCGGTGGTGGTGTGGCTGGAGGCCTAATTTAAGTTGGATCCAGGTACTTTCTTTTCTTGATGTCTACCAGGACTTGAGGCTCCATTTTATACTGTGTTTAATTTGTTATTTTATATGTTATTTATTGAGTTTGTTAATAAAAGGCTGCTTTGTCCATTTAACTCCAGCTTATTATCTGAGTGGTTACTAAGGCCGATTTTACAAGGTTCAAATCTTGGCTGCTTGTCCATACGGGATGTCCAGATACACTTAGAGGTCTGCAGGAGACCTGCATGGCACCAGCGAGTTTCTGATCGATGGTGTAATGCTTTACAGCAGGGGTGTCCAACTCCATTTCATCTAGGACCATTATGGTCACCCTCAAAGGGCCGGTTCCATCTGTAGCCCCCACTATTAAAAGTCAAGAGTCTCTCACCCTCCCATACATCACAGGGCACCCCCTTACCTTGTGTTCCTGCCAAGAAGAAGCTAGGGGCAGAGATGGGATGCATAAAGTGCAGGGTCTGGGGAAGGACCAGAGGAAGGCTGGAGTCTGCTGAATACCGAGACCAGGGAAGGAAATGAAGTGCAGAATCTGTAGAAGGAGTTCTGTCCTCCTCTCTGCTGCTGACTGCTGAGACAAGGTGAGGCCGGATTTGGCCCCCTGGGCCTTGTGTTTAACACATTTTACAGGCTCAAAAAATAATAATAAACACACATTTTTTTTGTTTACCTGCATAAAAATGTGTATATATATATTTTTTAAAGTGAACTTATTCTAACCAAACCAAACCCGGACCAAAATGCAGGTAAAGGACCTGGCCAGTTTTTGCGATTCGGCACTGCGTCGATTTAACTGACAATTGCGGGGTCGTGCGACGTGGCTCCCAAACAAAATTGGCGTCCTTTTTTCCCCCACAAATAGAGATTTCTTTTAGTGGTATTTGATCACCTCTGCGGTTTTTATTTTTTGCGCTATAAACAAAAATAGAGCGACAATTTTGAAAAAAATGCAATATTTTTTCCTTTTTGCTATAATAAATATCCCCCAAAAATATATAAAAAAACTTTTTTTTTCCCCTCAGTTTAGGCCGATACGTATTCTTCTACCTATTATTGGTAATATTTTTGGTTTGCGCAAAATTTATAGGGCCGGATTTAGATACCTGAGCGTATCTGTCTGGCCGGCGTAACTTTGGGCGCAAGTTTCGTATTCAGAAAGAACTTGCGCCCTAAGTTACAGCGGCGTAACGTATGTGGGCTGGCGAAAACCCGCCTAATTCAAATGGGGATGTTGGGGGCGTGTTTTATTTAAATTTGCTTTGACCCCGCGTATTTTACGTTTTTTTAACTGTAGGTGGGCGGGGCTGGACGTGTGACGTCATTGATCGTGCTTCCCTATATCAGGGAACACACGATCAATGACAGCGCCACAGTGAAGAATGGGTAAGCTGTGTTTACACACAGCTCTCCTCGTTCTTCAGCTCTGGGACTCCAGCGGCGATCGGGTCCCGCGGTCACGGAGCTTCGGACCGTGACCCACGGCTGGGCACTTAGAGGATGTACGTGCTTGTGCCCAGCCGTGCCATTCTGCCGACGTATATGTGCAGGAGGCGGTCCTTAAGTGGTTAAGAGGGTTGTAAAGGTTCATGTTTTTTCACCTTAAAGTGGATGTAAACACCCAATTTTTTTTTTTTGATGTCACAATGTAGAGAATATGATTATTCTATCATCTGTGCCCAGTCTTGCCACACAGAGTTAATCCAGCTCTGAGAAATCATCTTTTATTGTTCAGTGAAAATTAACAGACTTCCAGATAAAACCCTATCTAAATTAAAATTCCGAAAGCCTCTCTCCTTGCTTTGAGTGACAGGTTATTTACATATCTAGCTTGGACATGTTTATCATATGTTATGTTTATCATAATATGAGGTGAATCACAGGTCATTGTATATTACCAGGATGTGTTATGTGGGGGAGGGGTGGATTTCTCACTTTTTAGGCTTCATTTCCATGGACGTTTTTGCAGCCACTTTTTTTAGCCTTTTTTACAGCTTAAAAACGCCTGTCCATGTTTTTTTTTTTTTTTTTGAGCTGGAGCTCAAAAATGCAGCGGTAGCCTTTTTTGCGCGTTTTTTAGCGTTTTTTAACGTCTGGCGTTTTTACAGCTCTAAGGCTGAAGCTTCAGAACGCACTGGTCCTGTTTTTTTTTTTTTTTGCAGCTTAAAAACGGCTCAGCCATCTACAGCTCAAAAACGTCATGGTGGGCATGAGGCCATAGACTAACATGGAGAGCCGTTTTTAAGCTGCAAAAAAAGCTCAGAAAAGTGGCTGTAAAAACGTCCATGGAAATGAAGCCTAACTGTGGATCACCTCATATTATGATAAACATAACATATGATAAACATGTCCAAGCTAGATATGTAAATAACCTGTCACTCAAAGCAAGGAGAGAGGCTTTCGGACTTTTAAATTAGACAGGTTTTTATCTGGAAGTCTGTTAATTTTCACTGAACAATAAAAGAGGATTGCTCAGAGCTGGATTAACTCTGTGTGGCAAGACTGGGCACAGATGATAGGAAATCTTATACTTTACGTTGTGACATTAAAAAACATTTTTGGGTTTACATCCACTTTAATGCATTCTATGCATTACGGTGAAAAAACATCCGAGGATTAGCGGAGCCCCCATTTACTTACCTGATTCCTCAAAAGCCTGGGGCCGTGAATGTGCTGGCTTCTCGGCCGGGCTTCTCGGCTCATTCATTGGTTGATTGATAGCAGCGCAGCCATTAGCTCCCGCTGCTGTCAATCAAATCAATGACGCGCCGGGGCCGAGTGATATATAGTCGGCGGCTATAGCCGCTGACGGTATCACGGGAGTGCGCCCACAACAACTAACCCCCATGGGAGAGAGCTCCCATGAAGGGGGTTAGTTATTGAGGGGAGGAAACGAGACAGCCGCCGAGGGACCCCAGAAGAGGATGATCGGGGCTACAAAACGAGCTGCACATTAATGGTAAGTATGACATGTTTGTTATAAAAAAAGGGGGGAACCTTTAGTGTCCCTTTTAAGCCTGTGGTTGACTTTCTGTATTAAATGAGCGAGTTTCTGTTCAGAGTTTGTATCGCCCTGCTTGGTTTTTATGGTGCCTCTTCTGAGTCCAGATTCAGACTAAAGGTTAATCAAGGATAAGAAAACCTGTTTCCCACCTCACCCGCGTTCATATAAAATAGTTTGCTGAAGGTTTACAATCAGGGTGGTGATCTTGTATCTGACGTGAAGGCCTTGCAGTTTATTAACTCACCTTTTGTTTAATGGTCACACTAATATTTACACGCGTTTCCTACCGTGGTATTGCCGTGGGTACTTCCAACGGGTGGGGGGGTGCACATAGCTCTCTCCACGCCACCCGGTGAATATGAGACTTTGCTTTTAATGAGGGGCAGCTGCCGGCTCAGCCTTCTGTTCCTGGCTGCAAAACTTCCACTAAATTCACTGTAAAGGTTTCCCAAAGGTCTGCCGTTTCCATCCTCATTTTCATCCCGGAAAAATGTTTGCCCGGGAGAAGTATGTGAAAGTGACATTTCATTCCAGCTTGGAGCGAGAGCTGCTCGGTCCCACCACATCAAGCATAACTTGTGGTTGAGCTCTTGACATTCCACAGCTCAAGTATTCACACTATCTAAGGGTATCAATCAAATGAACTAAATCCATATGCTGCAAATTGTTGCCACATAGTGTAGGCAAAGCGTCGTCAGATGCCCTGAGAATTCTCCTATCCGGACACAATCTGTTGGCGCTGGGCAGCGGTGAGCAAATTGATGATCCGCTTAGCTGCCCGCAGACCTCACCTGTTTGGCAATCTGCCCTTGTTGTGGTCTTTTTCTGTATAGACTGGCATCTGTTCATTTAACAAAAACAGTAACCATCTTTAAAGTGTCACTAAACCCACATCTTAAAAACTATCAATATATGGTGCATTACATGCTTTTCATACTCACTATGAGATTTGTTTTCTGTATTCTGCAAAAGACCTGGTTGATCCTGCTGCTCCCGATCTCCCCCTTCTGTTCATGTCCCCAATTCAGCTAGCGATTTTGTAGCTGTGGCGGCAACATATACATACACGTGTGTGTGTGTGTGTGTATATATATATATATATATATATATATATATATATATATATATATATATATATATATATATATATATATATATACATACCCGAGTATAAGCCGAGGCACCTAATTTTACCACAAAAAAATGGGATCTGCATGCCTCACTGTGCCCATGCCTCACTGTGCCCATGCCTCACTGTGCCCATGACTAGACTGACGTTTAACATGGGAGTCTATGGAAGGGGTGCAGACAAATCTTTCACCGCTCCAGGTGAGCCTCGTAAATCATTAAGGGTTGTTGAACCACCAGGGTGCTGGCGATGCTAATTGTAGCACATGGACGAAAAAACTCTGGATAGCCGCACTCCAAAATAACTTAAAATAAAGTAGGTCTTTTATTTTCAAATGCACATGCATTCACCGCCAACAACAGGTACAGAAATGGCCATTTCTGTACCTGTTGTTTGCGGTGAATGCATGTGCATTTGAAAATAAAAGACCTACTTTATTTTAAGTTATTTTGGAGTGCGGCTATCCAGAGTTTCTATGGAAGGGGTGGCCGGCTTTAAAAAAACCGGTGCTCCCCAGCTGTAGGTTGCCTAGAAAAACATCTTTGCACACTTATAGAGGAGAAATAGGGCTACATGTGTGCCAAGTTTCGGGACCAGGGGACCTACGACCGGCCAGTACCGGGTCCCCAAAGTCACCAGAGAAATGACCGTTTAACATGGCAGTCTATGGTAGGGGTGCCCGGCTTTGAAAAATCGGTGCTCTTCGGCCATAGGTCCCCTGGACTACAAACTTTGCACACTTGTAGAGGAAGAGTGGGGCTATATGGGTGACTCAAGTATAAGCCGAGGGGGGCATTTTTGGCACAAAAAAATGTGCTGAAAATCTCAGCTTATACTCGAGTATATACGGTATCTGGGCCAGATCCACATACATCTGCGCCGGGCACAGCGTATCTAAGACGCGCTACGCCGCTGTAACTTACTTTTTGTTGGTTTGAATCCTCAACGAATTTGCGCCGTAAGTTACGGCGGCGTAGTGTATCTCTCGCGGCGTAAGGGCGTGGAATTCAAATGGCTGTGATGGGGGCGTGTTTTATGTTAATACGTCGTGACCCGACGTAATTAAAGTTTTTTTTTAACTGCGCATGCGCCGTCCCTGGGGGTATCCCAGTGCGCATGCTCGAAATTAAACCGGAACCAGACAATGCTTACGACTGTGACGTCATTCTACGCAAATTCCTATTCGTGAACAACGCAAAAAATTCAAAATTGTACGCGGGAAGGACGGCCATACTTAACATTGAGTACGCCACCATATAGCAGCTTTAATTATACGCCGGAAAAAGCCTAACGCAAACGACAGAAAAAAAATGCGCCGGGCCGACGTACGTTCGTGGATCGCCGTAAATAGCTAATTTGCATACTCAGAGCGGATTACGATGGAAACACCACCTAGCGGCCGCCGAAAAATTGCATCTAAGATCCGAAGGCGTTCGAAGACATACGCCTGTCGGATCAAGCCGAGATGCCGTCGTATTTTGTTTTGAGGATTCAAAACAAAGATACGTCGCGGGAATTTTGAAATTACGCCAGCGTATCAATAGATACGCCGGCGTAATTTCTTTGTGGATCTGCCCCTATATATATATATATATATATATATATATATATATATATATATATATATATATATATATATGTGTGTGTATATATATATATATATATATATATATATATGTGTGTGTGTGTGTGTGTGTGTGTGTGTAAAGCAAAGCGTAACTTGATGGCACTATATAAGTACCTATAATAAAATATATATTGTACATTCACATCAGTCCTTACCCTCAAAGAGTTTACAATCTGAGGTCCCTAATTCACCTTCATAACTACACATACTAGGGCCAATTTAGACAGGAGCCAATTAACCTCCCAGCAGCAATGGCAGCCCCCTTGTTTATTTCATGACGGGTTTATTTAAGG
Source organism: Rana temporaria (assembly GCF_905171775.1). NCBI lineage: Eukaryota > Metazoa > Chordata > Amphibia > Anura > Ranidae > Rana > Rana temporaria. The sequence continues at coordinate 49,506,271 of NC_053489.1, forward strand.
TACTGAAACGTTATTTTGCTTTTAACAAGTTGCTGTTTCCCTGTGCAGGTCCATCCAACTAATCACAGGCTACTGTTTGAAGTGTTTGATGAGAATCGATTGGTAAGTACATTGCTGCCTGCCTATTGTTTTATATGATTTACTGCATTGAGTTAATCATTCAGAAAGTGGGGGACACAATCTGAACACCAAGGAAAACATTTACGTTCTAAATCTTAACTGCTTGAAAGAAATTTTGTTTTTCAATGTATTTTGCTACGTTAATGTAAGCGTTGTAATATAAAGTGTACGCTATTATCACACTTTTAAAAATGTATTTTAAAAGGTTTATGTAATAATGTATTACCTGTTAGTGACATACTAGAATTGCCCTTAACTCATGTCTGTCGATCTGTCTTGCACATCTTTAAAATGGTGCTTGGTGACATCACAGTCCATGGTCATTTCTGCAAACAAGTACGAGGAGGATGCTTTAGGCACATCCTTTTGCCGCCACCACTACCCCTGTGCCACCCACCTTCAGTCATACCAGAAACTCATTCTATTCTATGATCCTGCTGTTTGGCCACCATATCGGATATGCTTAAAAGCCTTTTTACATAGAACTTCTTTAACAATTTTTCATGAGTTGGGTTGCCTGCTCTTTTCTCAACCCTCTCCAATTGCCCGTCTTGGGCTCAGCATGTAGAATGTGATACAGAATGTGCATAGCCAATGTGTAAATACATACTGGGGCCAATATTGACAGGAGCCAGTTTACCCACCTACATGTCTTTGGAGTGTGGGAGGAAATCGGATTACCCAGAGGGAACCCACGCAAACATGGGGAGAACATGGCAACCCAAGCAAAAGTGGGGAAAACTTGGCAACCCAAGCAAACGTGGGGAGAACATGGGAACCCAAGCAAACATGGAGAGAACATGGGAACCCAAGCAAACATGGGGAGAACATGGGAACCCAAGCAAACATGGGGAGAACATGGGAACCCAAGCAAACATGGGGAGAACATGGGAACCCAAGCAAACATGGGGAGAACATGGGAACCCACGCAAACATGGGGAGAACATGCAAAGCCAGGGGAAACCCACACAAACATGGGGAGAACATGCAAAGCCAGGGGAAACCCACACAAACATGGGGAGAACATGCAAAGCCAGGGGAATCCCACACAAACATGGGGAGAACATGCAAACCCAGAGAGAACCCACACAAACATAAGAACATGCAAACCCAGAGGGAACCCACACACATATGAGGAGAACATGCAAACCCCATACAGATGGTTTCCTGGTCGAGATTCAAACCAAGGATCCCAGTGCTGCAAAGCATTACGGCTAACCACTAAGCCAATGTACCACTCCACCAACCATCTACTAACATAGCCCACAGAGGACACCAGGAGAATATAGTCAAGGGATCTCATCCTCACTGACCTGCAAGTGACATTTGTGGCGGTGCTGGACAAATGACAGTGATCACAAGTTGGAAGTCTGTGTGCTCCAGCTTCTACGTTGTTACCATTGCTATTGGTATCAGAATGTATGGTGTACAGTGCACATGAACATGCAGGTTTACCATTTGTGAACACATTTCTGCATGCTCCTGAATTTGATCTCCATAACTGCAGGCACCATGGAGTAATTCATTCTCAATTATACATCAAAAGCACTTTCATTTTCAGCAGCTCAGCTACCCCTTGCAGTTGTGACTTGTGAGCCTGACAGTTTTCTAATTTATAATGTAAACACAAAAGAGGGGCATAGGAAGAGGGGGGAGGGTGCTAAGATTTGAATTGACTGATTTCAGTGCTTGTGTTGTGATCTTTGAGGACAAATTGCTCTACAGTAGCTGCAGAGATCAGTTGAAGTTTAGACCACAGAGGACACCAGGAGATGTAGTCAAGGGATCCCATCCTCACTGGCATTCAAGTGACATCTGTGGTGGTGCTGGACAAATGACAGTGATCACAAGATGAGAGTTGGTGGGTTCCAGCTTCTACGTTGTTACCATTGCTATCAGAATGTATAGTGTACAGAGCACATAAACATGCAGGTTTGCGTAACCATTCGTTAGCACATTTCTGCATGCTATTGAAATTGTGTTCACACGTAAACATCTTCCTTTAAAATTGCTTTCACTGACCTCTATAGCTGCAGGCACCATGAAGTCATTCATCCTCAATTCTACACCAAAATCACTTTAAGTTTCTGCAGCTCAGCTACCCCCTTGCAGTTGTGACTTGTCAGCCTGACAGTTTTCTAATATGTAATGTAAACACAAAGGAGGTGCACAGGAAGAATGGAGAGCGCAGATTGCTAAGATTTGAATTGATGGACTTCGATGCTTCTGTTGTGATCCTTGAGGACAAATTGCTCTACAGTACCTGCAGCTGCAGAGATCAGTTGAAGTTTATTTTTAAAACCCATTTTTTTGAATGCTTAGAATATGTAAATGTTTGAACGTCTATAGCTGTGCAACTGTTCTGAACAAAGTAAACAGGAGAGTTGCTTTAACGCTCCCCAGTAGAACGTACTTTCCTTTCCTTCACTCTTCTGCTGCCCCGTTAATCCATGGGCTTAAGGAACGGAAAACCTGCGTGAGCTCCAATTCACTCACAAGTCATTGCCACTGTGCGAAAGTGCTGGGCCCAGCGTTGTCACATGTTTCTCCATGCACACGTATTTCTCTTTGTTGGGGTGGCTGAACTGATTAGAGGGGGAAAAAAGGGAAATTAGTTTGTGTAGGCTTTATATGGGTGCTAATAAACCAAGGACTGTATCAAACCACTTTTTTTTAGCTATTAAGTAAGGGAAAGTTCTGGACAGCCGCATTCCAAAAAATGCCTTTATTGTAAAAACATTTAAAAAATACAAGCCACAGCAGAGTACAGGACAAAAATCAGATGCGTTTCAAACTTTCAACAGTGCTTTATTATAGCTATGATTAAGCACTGTTGAAAGTGAAACGCGTCAGTTGCCCAGCTATAGACGTTCAAACATTTACATCTTCTAAGCATACAATAAAGGCATTTTTTTGGAGTGTGGCTGTCCAGAACTTTCCCTTAATTGCTATATGCTTAGCCTGCACCTGTTGCTTCTATCCTGAGGAGAGTTTCATTTCCACATACCCAACTGGAGCGGTACTTCCTTCCCCATTTTTTTTTTAGCTCATTGAATAAATCATCACTTATGACAGTATCATAGTCTTCCATGGTGTGGTGAAAATAAAAGACTTCAATCTGATCTTTTAATTGTGTTGCCGTTTGGAACTTATCGACTACAAATATATATAGATATCCTTATTTTTTTGGGGGGGATTGTGCTTTGCTAGGGGTTGCTATTTCTTAGGAAGAATTGTGATTCTGCGTCTTCAAAGTGACTTGGATGATGATTCATTCAGAACACATAGTGTCTGTAAGCTGTTCCCATAAGGTAGAGGCTATCGGTGCAGAAATGTTTCCTGGGTCAGAGGTTATCTCATGCAGCTGTCATCTATTTAGCGCTGTGACATGGAGAAGATAACTGACAGTGTGATAATCTATATGTGGACATTGTTTCTCCCCAAATAAGGAGGGAAGCTGGAAAGACTTGGACCCAGGGGGCAGAGGGACGGCAGGTAGCATGCTATATCTTCCCTTGAGGATTATATCAAACTCATGTAATACCACAGAAATGGAAGAACAGTGCTTGCTGTATTGATGGTTTACCGTTTAAGTAGGGGTCCTTGTTGGAACTAGGAGGTCTGTTCAAATTATACTTTCTGACCAAAAGTTATGAACACCTGACCATCCCCAGGACTCAATTGCTAAAAGCATGTGGGCACCCTCCACATTATTGATTTCAAGTGTTTTCAGTGATGGGTACTGAGACACCAACATCCCTTAAATCACAGGTGTCAAACACAAGGCCCGTGGCATAGGTGTGTGCAAGGGGTGTGCCAGGTGTGCCTGGGCACACCCTAATCCTGGAGTTGGTAAGCCGTCAATCGCGGGCAGGTGACAGGTAAGCAACGATCCTTACGTGCGGACCCCCAGAACCTGGACAGGATAGGCAGCAGGGGTAGAAATTAGTGGAACCGATCTGTATTTCCTTCTGCAGCAGCAAAAACTAGGCTTCTCCTCCTCTCCCTCTCGCCGACATTCAGCTGCCACAAGAGGAAAATACAGGGGATCGGTACCAATATATGCCACCCTATATATGTCCCCGTTCCTCTTCTTTCTGCTGCCCAGATCCCCCTGTGTGCTCCCCTGCCCCCCCCCCCCCATTGTTTTAGGATGATTAATGGGGAAGAGGCCGGTTAATGTCACAAATGCATATGTGTTGGAACTTTGAAGTGCGCACCCTAATGCAATAGGCTGCGCACACCCATGCCCCATAGGCTGAATGCAGGCCATTTCATGTGGCCCTCGCACCTCTGCTGCAGGAGAGCTCCAGCCCTCCTCTGGTCCTCCTCCAGACCCCTACTTTCTGTTTTCAAGCAATGCATCCAGCTTCTTCCCAGCAGCAGCATAAGGAAAATGGGGGTACACTGATGTAAGGAGGAGATGGTGGGGTGGCTCTTGACATCTAATGTAAGGGGAGGGGATGCGCTGGACATCTAATCTTACAGATACAACCGGCCCTTTTGAGGGCAATCATAATGCTGATGCGGCCCACGATAAAATGAAGTTTGACACCCCTGTCTTAAATTACAGAGAGAGAGGTGCACCTATAAAGTCTCATACATGTTTGGTTTTCTATTCCAGTGAAGAATACTGTTAATGCTACAGCTTACTAAGACATCATAGATATACAATAATGTGCTTCCAACCTTTGTCGTAACAGTTTGGGGAAGGCCCTTTTCTGCTCCAGCATGGCTTAGCCCCTGAGTCGAGTCTATGAAGACAATGTTTGACCAGTTTGTCACAAGGGACTTGGTGGCCTGCATAGGGCCATGACCTCAACCCCAACTAAACACCACATCCATAAAGACCATGTTTGACCACACTGTCATGGAGGCACTTGAGTGGCCTGCACAGAACCCCTACCTCAAGCCTGCTAAACCCCTTTGGAATGTTTGCAAGCTAGATCTTCTCATCTAACATCAGTAACTTTCTTGATGGGCTGTATGCTGTAAAAGTCTTCCTGCTGGAGATGTCTGTGCAGCCAATTATGAGTTGTACTCTTTTTCTTACTGTCGGGGCTTTCACATTGGAGACACAGCAGCGGCTGTTTAGGGTCGGTTTTCAGGCGCTATTTTTAGCGCAGTATCGCCTGCAAACCGCTCCAGTGTGAAAGGGGTCTTACAGAGAATACTGGGAATTCTCAAATAAGGGACCTGATTAAATAGTCCACTGCGAGAGGTAATTTTAGCATATGATACTTCTTTCCATCAAGTGATATTTCATGTCTCTACCTGCCACTGGAAACTTAAAGTGGAGGTCCAGCCTCCCCACAAAAAATTAAGTCAGCAGCTATAAATACTGCAGCTTAAAATATATGGACACTTACCTGTCCAGAGAGCCCGCCATGTCGGCACCCCCAGATCTTCGGATCGGGTGCAGCCGCCGCCATCCCTGTTAAGGGAGCCCGGCAGTGAAGCCTTTCGGCTCCAGAGCCGGTTCCCTACTGCGCGAAGTGCCGCTGCACTTTCTTATTGGTCGGCGAAGGCAGGAGGAGGGGGCTGAACTTCAGAGAGGCCGGGCCGTGGCCCGGTCTCCCAGATGTGGGGAACGGTACTTTTCAAAAACAGGTACCCGTTCCTCCTCCCCCTGAAAGGTACCAAATGTGGCGCCAGAGGGGCGAAGGAGACGGATAAGCGGAAGTTCCACTTTTGAGTGGAACTCCGCTTTAAGCCTGCAATACATGGGTTGAAATTCGTCTGGTTCAGCAGAAATACTTCCTTTCTAGGCCAACACTGCTTTCCCATAGATTTAGGAAAGTTAGAATCCGGTGTCACCCTAGGACAGGAAATGTGCTATTGGTAGGATTTTTTTTTTCTAATGCAGCCACTACATTTAGTTACTGGTAGTCAACATAGTACATTTTTGTTCTTGGGTAATATATACATTGTAAGGTAAGTCCTTTTACATGTATCGGGGGCAGGGATATTTGAATCGATTGAAAACGTTCTGATCCCCTGTGTCATGTGTGCGCTCTACTACGCCTGAGAGGCTAATAAATCTATAACTTTCTTTGAAAAACGAATAAACAGTTTTTGAGAAGGGCATTAAAATTGCAGCAAAAGAAGCCCCACCTGTATGTGCCCTCAAAAGTTTACCCTGAAAGATGTAATGTACAATTATCTCTCTGATTGAATGTCGTGGTAATTCATGTTTTTGAATGGATTTTTGCCAGGTATGTGGGACCCACAGCCAACTCGGGTGATGCAAAAGAGAACAGTCTGTCATTTATCTGTCTATCAGAATAGCTGGGTCTATGTAGGGTCTCCTTCACCATGGGTGGCCAAACATCTCACTGATCTCTGATCTGAGATGCCGACTAGAGAGTGATGTGTACAATGTAGGATGACATTTGTAGGTCAGGCTGCATATATATATAGTGGCTAACAGGATGGATAAGTGGAGAGCATTCCTACCTTCCTGCCTTGCTCCCTCCATGGAGTCTGTATCTTCTTCTTCAATGGATTTGCTTGCAGTGCTCCAGTTTTTCCTCCCACAATCCCAAAGCTTTCATAGAACTCTCCTTTCAAGATTACTTTCTGCCCCGAGCTACATGACCAACCTTGTCTCCGAATATCACCCAAACCATCCTCTCCGCTCCTCTCAAGCTCCCTTTTCTCCTTCTCCCATGCTCGTCTTCAGGACTTCTCCAGAGTCTCTCCCATCCTCTGGAACTCGCTACTACAATCTGTCTGGCTATCTCCTTCTCTGGCTGCCTTTAGGCGATCCCTGAAAACGTATCTCTAGACATGTGCACTGCCGAAAAAAATTTGTTTGTTTTTCATTTCATTTGTTTGTTTTTTTCGATTTTTGGGTCATGATCGAAATTCGTAAATTCTGAAAATGAAAAAAATGTGTAAATCTGAAAATTCGTAAATTTGACAATTCTGAAATCCGGAAATTTAAAAATTCGAAAATTCGGGAATCCAAAAATAAGAAAGAAAATTAGAACGAAAATTGTAAATACTGTATTTATTGGCGTATAACACTCACTTTTTTACTCTGAAAATAGAGGGTAAACTGTGCCTGCGTGTTATACGCAGGGGGCTATGGAAAGTTTTTTTCCTGAAACTTCCCTTTTAAAGTTGGGGTGCGTGTTATACACCTGTGTGTGTTATACGCCGATAAATACGGTAATAACTAACTATTAAATTATAGGTATTGGAATTTCCTTTTAAATTTGTCTGTTAGTCAACGTAACAAATACAAATTTATTTGAAGGTAAGAATTATCCAAAATAATGAATGCCGCATCTAAACAAATAGAATGAATTAAGAATAATAATAAAACGTTTTTATGATTATTGTTATTTATTATTATTCATTTGTTTAGATGCGGCATTCGTTATTTTGGATAAATCGTCACTTTGGATAAATTTGTATTAGTCGCATACTTTTACAGCCAAATTTGAAAAGACATTTTAATACCTATAATTTAATAATAATAGTTAAGTAGTTATTAGTTGGTTATTTCAGATTTTCGTTATTTTCGGGTTTTTGTTCTTTTGAATTTTCGTCCTTATTTTCGGATTTTAGAATTTCTGAATTTTTTAATATTCAGCTTTACGAATATTTTTTTACGAATATTCAGAAAATTTTGTTAAACAGGTTTTCTGTCGAAATTCGTTAAACGAATTCGGAACGAAACGAATTGCACATGTTTGCTCATCTCTTCAGGGAAGATTATCACACCTCCAACCAACTGAAATGTTATCACTTCTATAAGCTCATCCCCCACAGTTATAACCTTTTGAGACACTTGTCCCACTCTATTAGATTGTACGCTTTTATGAGCAGGGCCCTCTTAACCTTCTTGCATTTTATTGTATTGTAAGGCTCCATGCACACTGGAAGCTAAAAAAAAGCTATAAAAAACGCCAGTAGCTTTGCATGGAGCCTTTCAACGTTTTTAGTGTTTTTGCAATGGCGTTTATTAGCATTTTTCAGTATAGCTTTTTTTTTTCCAATGGGTAAAAAAAACGCTGGGAGCTGCGTTTATTAGGGTTTATCGACGTTTTGCGGCACTTTGAACGCAAATTTCTGGCGTTCAGAAAAAAAAAAACATAAACTCCACTGCTCATTAACACTAAAAAAACTTCCATGGACACATAGGCTAGCATAGAGTGCAGTTTATTGGCTCTAAAAAAAAAAGCCAAAACGTCAATAAACTGCAGTTTATCAGCTTCAGTGTGCATGGAGCCTAACAGTGTTGTCTCCCTTTATATTGTAAAGTGCTGCACAAACTGTTGGCGTTGTATAAATCCTGTATAATATTAATAAGCTGTCGTGGCAATGCAGTGGCTTTAATGCTTTTGAGCTACTAATTTGTACCAGGAAGGCGGTTTCCAGGAAACTGACTCAAACTTTTGAGGTCATGATGTCAGTAGAGAAGGCAGATAACTTTTTTTTTTTTTTTTTATAGGTCACCAATATAACTTGCAATCAAGCAGTGGCGGCTGGTGCTCAACATTTTTGGGGGGCGCAAACAAATGAAAAAAAGAAATCAAACGCAGCCGCTGTGCCCATCAAACGCAGCCGCTGTGCCCATCAAACGCAGCCGCTGTGCCCATCAAACGCAGCCGCTGTGCCCATCAAACGCAGCCGCTGTGCCCATCAAACGCAGCCGCTGTGCCCATCAAACGCAGCCGCTGTGCCCATCAAACGCAGCCGCTGTGCCCATCAAACGCAGCCGCTGTGCCCATCAAACGCCGCCAGTTTGCCCCCTCAAAAACCGCCAGTTTGCCCCCTCAAAAACCGCCAGTTTGTCCCGTAAAATGCTGCCAGATTGCCCCCCTCAAATACCACCTGATTGGCCCCCCCCCCGTCCGGCACTTACCTTTTTGGGGTCAGCCATCCTCCCTTCACGAACCCTTGATGTCTTCTCCACCCCCCAATGTCGTTTCAGCCAATCAGGTTACCGGTAACCAGACCCGGTGAATCTGATTGGCCAAGACGCGTGTCAACGTTAACCAGGGAACTCACACCCTGTGCGTCCCCTGGTTAACTATTTGGAAGCCGATTACAGCCCATCAGAGCCGCTGGCTCTGATAGACACTTCCAAATACCAACCAACTGCTGTTATTCAGATGGCCAGCGCTCACCAGGGGGCCGGCCATCTGAATAGTGGGCGGCAGCGGCGCCGGCGACAATACATAGATTCATGCAATGTATTGTTGACTTCAGTGACAGTGCAGGAGAGAGAGGGTCGGCGCTCCTGCGCCCTCTATGGACGCACCGCCACTGCAATCAAGAGGTCTAGAACTGAATAATCTTTTGAAAGTAGTAAAAGCAAGAAACGATTGGTTAAAAAAAAAGAACAATCTGGCAACATTGATGAAGGCAATTCTTTCCATGTGTGGTGAGATTAGTGGGACAATCTTAAGGCGGGTTATTGTTATTTTTTTCGTACAAACCTTTGTTTGGTTGCATGAAAAAAAAAAAAAAACTGTCAGCTCCGGTCGAAGTATTTTTTTAATCAGCCGTTGTCTCCCGGGATTGGACTTGTGTACGGGGCTTTACAGTAGTCGTAAAGGGTAGCCATGATCACATCTACAATGGAGGCGGCTATTATCAACCTTCCAACTGTCCAAAGGTTTCTTTCATTGAAAGAGATCACATTAGGGAAATAAGTGTAATGTTTTGGAGCCACGCAGGGCCCCTTCGTCGGGCATGTGATGAACATCATTGGTTGTTGGACACTGGTGGCTGGAAGGCTGTAATTATGTACAAGAAAAACCTGTGGCTTTATGTAAATAAAAGGCAGGTGATTCACCCGCTGACTTGTAGCACTGTAGTACAGTTTTTGGGCAATTTTAAGGCATTTTGTCAAGGTACTCCTGTAGAAACCTGAAGGCACCCCAGGGTGCCAGAGCACCCTTATTGAAAAAGGCTTCTCTAAAGCATAACCAATTTGTTTTGCTTTTATTTTAAGAAACAACTTTTATTACTCCTTGTGACATGATCAGTAGACTTGTAAAAGTTTTGGAGGGAGAGCTGCTGGGATCTGTCTCTATCAATTTGAGGACACACCCAGAACTACATCTCGCAAGAGCTCTTTCTCTACAGTCTACACAGTGTATAGGCAGGCTCTTGGTAGTCAAGGCAGTAGCCTTGTTTTTCTGGGACTGGACTCAATGTACCGTATTTATTGGGGTATAGCGCACTCCCACGTATAGCGCGCATCCCTAAAGTTGCAGCGGATTCCTGTGGAAAAAAGTTTTTTTGTACTTACAGTTTTGGTGTCTTGTGCGGCGGCCTCGTCGGGTCCGACGTCCGTCTGCGGCTTCAGGTGTCCTCTTCGTCGGGTCCGGCGTCCTTCTGCGGCGTCCTCGCGTCCTCCCCGCTTGTTTCCCGCGCCGAGTTTGAATACTGCGCCGACATATACAGAGCGCAGTACACTCGTGTATTGTCGGGCAGGCTCGGCAAAACTCTCGCGCTGATGTCCTGTACGTCCAGGACGTGAGCGCGGAAGGAGCCGAGACTGCCTGACTATACCCGAGTGTACTGCGCTCGGTATATGTCGGCGCAGTATTCAAACTCGGCGCGGGTATCGGCCTATACCGCGCACCCACGATTTTGCCCTGATTTTCAGGGCAAAAAAGTGCGCGGTATACGCCGATAAATACGGTATACATAAGGGATGGTACAGTAAGGAGAGTTCTATTATCCAGAAGACACAGTTGACATGTCTGGTTTGGATTTCAGTGCTGCAAAGGCTTTTGTTGACAGATCAAACATTGGGATTTTTTTTTGTACTTGCATTTTTAAAGGGATAAAATGTGGAAGAATGTGCATGTTTTTTTCCCAGACATACACTTTAGAGGAAGTCAACCCTGATGGGTTTTACTTCCTCTTTATTCCCTTTATTCCCCTGCAAAGTAAAACCATAATGGGTTAGTATGCATTGCACTTACCTGTAAACGAAGCCTGCGATGTCCCCACTGGTGGCCGTGTCCATCTTCACTCCTCTTCCTTCCGGAGCCATGGGCTCCAACTCTGTGACTGGCCGACGTTGCGTGACGTCACTCCCGCGCATTACGGGCGCAGGCCCTATAGAAATGGCATGATCGTGCCCTTTCTTTAGTGCACATGCGCCAATGATGTTGGCACAAGCGTATATGGTAAATATCTCCTAAACCATGCACATTTAGGAGATATTTCCAGTACCTTATTATAGGCTTACCTGTAGGGAAAAGTGGCGTGTAAGGGTTTACAACCACTTTAAGAACAGCAGTCCTTGTGTGTGCACACCTGATTGTTCCGAATACAGCACAAAACATTTAAATGAGAACCTGTCCTGTTTAGATCCTTTGCACTGCCTTCAGCCAAATAGCCAGTGACCGGAAGGTCTTGGACCATCTCTTATAAGGCCCCGTACAGAAGCCCTTACCCTTCTAGATCCCCCACACCTTAGATTACATGTTATTGATATACATTAACATGTAGGTATTTGGAAACCTTCTCTCCAGTTATCATCGCACATTTCTCACATTTTCCGGGAACTGGCACCACTCTAATTAAATAGGATTTCCAGTGAATGGAAAGGGAGATATCAGACGTGACGCATGGGAACCGAAGCAGCACACATCCAACCATCTGGAAGATTGCAGATTATGTTACAGAATCACATCTGTAGTAGCTGGGATAGGCGAGAGCAGACAGCAGTGTTCTTTTCAGAAGAAAAGTTTATTGTTTTCTATGTTTGACGCAGGACAGCCATGAGTGGCTTTAGTCTGGAAGGCTTCTTTCACTCAGAGGAGGCTTCTGCTGTCAATGCATAGTGGAAATATTTGGGGCAATTTCTATCTCTGATTCACCTTCAGCCATCTTATGATTGCAAAAAAACACTAAACAAGGGTTCATGCACCCTACAGCTTCTAAACTTGAGTTTAGGAGCTTTTGGAGTTTTTTTTTTTACCAAAGCTCCTAAACTCAACTACATAAAAGTCTTATGCCGCGTATGCACGTTCATTTTTCGGGTTGTAAAAAACAATGTTTTTCAGGCTCTAGAAAAAAACGTTTTTTTCAACTTGATCATTAAAACGGCCTTGCCTACACACGACCGTGACAAAAAATGCTCTAGCAATGCGTGGTGATGTACAACACGTACGGCGGCACTATAAAGGGGAAGTTCCATTCGGATGATGTCACCCTTGGGGCTGCTTTAGCTGATTTTGTGTTAGTAAAAGACGATTCGCGCTTTTCTGTCTACTCCATTACGAAAGGTAGTTTTACCAGAACGAGAGCTCCCGTCTCATAACTTGCTTCTGAGCATGCGCAGATTTTTCACATCGTTACAGCCCACACACACGACCATTTTTTACAACTCGAAAAACTTTGTTAAAAATTAGAGCATGTTCGAAAAAAAATTTGCCCGTTTTTCAGAACCCGAAAAATGTTCTGAAGCCCACACACGATCGTTTTTAATGACATTAAGGCTGCATTCACACCTGAGCGTTTTGTCGCCTGAAGCGCGACGCTCAAATACGCTAGCGGGGAAAAAATACATTATACCCTATGGAGATGGTTCACATCTGCATGCCGATACGCCTGACGCCGAACGACTGAAGCTCAAACAAGTTCTGGACCCTTTTTTGTCGCACGTATCGGGCGGTTTGGGCGTATTTGAGCGTTTCCATTTCCCATAGAAAGTAATGGAAACGCTCGATTCAAGCGACTAGCGCGACAACGAGCGTTTGCTATGGGCGTTTCGTCGCTTTAATCAATAGAACTTGTCACCCAGGCAGAAGATTAAAAAAATCTACCAACATAGCAACAAGTGATGAAAAGATGATAATTTTTCCTATTGGCTAAAATAAAAAACGTCGAAGTACAAAAACGTCGGACAACGCTGTATGCAAACGCGCAAATAAGCATGAATACGCGCAACAAAACGCTGGAAAAAAAAACGCCGAAAAAAACGACCAAACGACCGACACTCAGGTGTGAATGCAGCCTAAAAAAACTAAATTTTTTACAACCTGAAAAATGATCGGGTGTACGCGGCATTCGTGTCCATGCACACCTATAGGCTTTTACAACAGTTTAGAAGCTGTTGCGGTTAGGGGACCTCCCTCTCCTGACCGAGGAGAAAATCACATTCAGGATAAGAGGCTGCAAGAAGCGACAAAATCGTGGTGTGATTTCATTTTGCACTTTCCCGCAGCCGGCGGTCAACCTAGTCTGTGTGTACATGAGCCCGAGTCAACCCAACTGTAGCAGCTAATATTGAAATCATGAGGTTGAAAAGTAAAAATATAGGTGATACCTTTCATGTGGCTAAATTATTATACAGAGGCTGTACTGGAAAAGTGGGCATAATTATTTTTTTTTTTATTAACTTTCATAGGTCATTCAAATTTCACATGTTGCTATTGAGGAAAAATTACTCTACCAGCTCTTCTTATTTTTAATTGCAGGTTAATAATGGATTCCAAGCAAAAGCTTGTCCGACATCCACAGAAGGCTATAAAATGCTTATGTTGCACACCCTGCCCCCCTCTTTCTTCAAGAACTCAATGACAGCAAATTGCTTAAAGTTGATGTAAACCCCAACATTTTTCTTTTTTGATGTCACAATGTAGAGAATAAGATTTCCTATCATCTGTGCCCAGTCTTGCCACACAGAGTTAATCCGGCTCTGAGCAATCCTCTTTTATTGTTCAGTGAAAATTAACAGACTTCCAGATAAAAACCTGTCTAAATAAAAAGTCCTTTCCGTCCCCTTGCTTCGAGTGACATACATTACCTGTCACAATGAACTGTGGATCACCCCCCATATTATGATAAACATCCAGGAATGTGCATTGTGTCCAAGCTAGTGCACGAGATATGTAAAAACCCTGTCACTCGGAGCAAGGAGACGGAAAGGACTGGAAGTCTGTTAATTTTCACTGAACAATAAAAGTGGATTGCTCAGAGCTGGATTAACTATGTGTGGCAAGACTGGGCACAGATGATAGTAAATCTTATTCTCTACATTGTGGTTTACATCCACTTTAAGCTTGGAATCCATAATTTATCTGCAATGAAAAAGAAGAGGAGTTACTATAGACTAGCAGGGGTGTCAAACTCCATTTCATTGTGCAAACTTTTGGAAACTTGCCTTTTCTTCCGTAAAATTCATGCCAGAAGAAAGCTTGCACCTTAATATATTTACCGTATTTATCTTCCTATAGCGCGCACCCATACTCTAGAAGGGAAATTCCTGAAAAAAAAGAATTACAGAGTTTGTCGTTGTCTTGCCCGGCGTCCATCGGCGACCTTGTCCGGTCCGGCGTCCGTCTGGTTTACAACCACTTTAAGAACAGCAGTCCTTGTGTGTGCACACCTGATTGTTCCGAATACAGCACAAAACATTTAAATGAGAACCTGTCCTGTTTAGATCCTTTGCACTGCCTTCAGCCAAATAGCCAGTGACCGGAAGGTCTTGGACCATCTCTTATAAGGCCCCGTACAGAAGCCCTTACCCTTCTAGATCCCCCACACCTTAGATTACATGTTATTGATATACATTAACATGTAGGTATTTGGAAACCTTCTCTCCAGTTATCATCGCACATTTCTCACATTTTCCGGGAACTGGCACCACTCTAATTAAATAGGATTTCCAGTGAATGGAAAGGGAGATATCAGACGTGACGCATGGGAACCGAAGCAGCACACATCCAACCATCTGGAAGATTGCAGATTATGTTACAGAATCACATCTGTAGTAGCTGGGATAGGCGAGAGCAGACAGCAGTGTTCTTTTCAGAAGAAAAGTTTATTGTTTTCTATGTTTGACGCAGGACAGCCATGAGTGGCTTTAGTCTGGAAGGCTTCTTTCACTCAGAGGAGGCTTCTGCTGTCAATGCATAGTGGAAATATTTGGGGCAATTTCTATCTCTGATTCACCTTCAGCCATCTTATGATTGCAAAAAAACACTAAACAAGGGCTCATGCACCCTACAGCTTCTAAACTTGAGTTTAGGAGCTTTTGGAGTTTTTTTTTTTTACCAAAGCTCCTAAACTCAACTACATAAAAGTCTTATGCCGCGTATGCACGTTCATTTTTCGGGTTGTAAAAAACAATGTTTTTCAGGCTCTAGAAAAAAACGTTTTTTTCAACTTGATCATTAAAACGGCCTTGCCTACACACGACCGTGACAAAAAATGCTCTAGCAATGCGCGGTGATGTACAACACGTACGGCGGCACTATAAAGGGGAAGTTCCATTCGGATGATGTCACCCTTGGGGCTGCTTTAGCTGATTTTGTGTTAGTAAAAGACGATTCGCGCTTTTCTGTCTACTCCATTACGAAAGGTAGTTTTACCAGAACGAGAGCTCCCGTCTCATAACTTGCTTCTGAGCATGCGCAGATTTTTCACATCGTTAAAGCCCACACACACGACCATTTTTTACAACTCGAAAAACTTTGTTAAAAATTAGAGCATGTTCGAAAAAAAATTTGCCCGTTTTTCAGAACCCGAAAAATGTTCTGAAGCCCACACACGATCGTTTTTAATGACATTAAGGCTGCATTCACACCTGAGCGTTTTGTCGCCTGAAGCGCGACGCTCAAATACGCTAGCGGGGAAAAAATACATTATACCCTATGGAGATGGTTCACATCTGCATGCCGATACGCCTGACGCCGAACGACTGAAGCTCAAACAAGTTCTGGACCCTTTTTTGTCGCGCGTATCGGGCGGTTTGGGCATATTTGAGCGTTTCCATTTCCCATAGAAAGTAATGGAAACGCTCGATTCAAGCGACTAGCGCGACAACGAGCGTTTGCTATGGGCGTTTCGTCGCTTTAATCAATAGAACTTGTCACCCAGGCAGAAGATTAAAAAAATCTACCAACATAGCAACAAGTGATGAAAAGATGATAATTTTTCCTATTGGCTAAAATAAAAAACGTCGAAGTACAAAAACGTCGGACAACGCTGTATGCAAACGCGCAAATAAGCATGAATACGCGCAACAAAACGCTGGAAAAAAAACGCCGAAAAAAACGACCAAACGACCGACACTCAGGTGTGAATGCAGCCTAAAAAAACTAAATTTTTTACAACCTGAAAAATGATCGGGTGTACGCGGCATTCGTGTCCATGCACACCTATAGGCTTTTACAACAGTTTAGAAGCTGTTGCGGTTAGGGGACCTCCCTCTCCTGACCGAGGAGAAAATCACATTCAGGATAAGAGGCTGCAAGAAGCGACAAAATCGTGGTGTGATTTCATTTTGCACTTTCCCGCAGCCGGCGGTCAACCTAGTCTGTGTGTACATGAGCCCGAGTCAACCCAACTGTAGCAGCTAATATTGAAATCATGAGGTTGAAAAGTAAAAATATAGGTGATACCTTTCATGTGGCTAAATTATTATACAGAGGCTGTACTGGAAAAGTGGGCATAATTATTTTTTTTTTTATTAACTTTCATAGGTCATTCAAATTTCACATGTTGCTATTGAGGAAAAATTACTCTACCAGCTCTTCTTATTTTTAATTGCAGGTTAATAATGGATTCCAAGCAAAAGCTTGTCCGACATCCACAGAAGGCTATAAAATGCTTATGTTGCACACCCTGCCCCCCTCTTTCTTCAAGAACTCAATGACAGCAAATTGCTTAAAGTTGATGTAAACCCCAACATTTTTCTTTTTTGATGTCACAATGTAGAGAATAAGATTTCCTATCATCTGTGCCCAGTCTTGCCACACAGAGTTAATCCGGCTCTGAGCAATCCTCTTTTATTGTTCAGTGAAAATTAACAGACTTCCAGATAAAAACCTGTCTAAATAAAAAGTCCTTTCCGTCCCCTTGCTTCGAGTGACATACATTACCTGTCACAATGAACTGTGGATCACCCCCCATATTATGATAAACATCCAGGAATGTGCATTGTGTCCAAGCTAGTGCACGAGATATGTAAAAACCCTGTCACTCGGAGCAAGGAGACGGAAAGGACTGGAAGTCTGTTAATTTTCACTGAACAATAAAAGTGGATTGCTCAGAGCTGGATTAACTATGTGTGGCAAGACTGGGCACAGATGATAGTAAATCTTATTCTCTACATTGTGGTTTACATCCACTTTAAGCTTGGAATCCATAATTTATCTGCAATGAAAAAGAAGAGGAGTTACTATAGACTAGCAGGGGTGTCAAACTCCATTTCATTGTGCAAACTTTTGGAAACTTGCCTTTTCTTCCGTAAAATTCATGCCAGAAGAAAGCTTGCACCTTAATATATTTACCGTATTTATCTTCCTATAGCGCGCACCCATACTCTAGAAGGGAAATTCCTGAAAAAAAAGAATTACAGAGTTTGTCGTTGTCTTGCCCGGCGTCCATCGGCGACCTTGTCCGGTCCGGCGTCCGTCTGCGGCCTCGGTGGTGTCCTCCCCGCTTCTCCTGCGCTGTGTCTGAGCTCTCCCGCGCTGTCTCTGAGCGCCGCCGCCGACATATACCGAGCGCAGTACACTCGGCTATGCTCGGCCACGCTCGTCTCCTCTCGCATAAAGGCCAGGAGGCGGCACAGGGCGTGACCGCGAGCGCGGCCGAGTGTACTGCGCTCGGTATATGACGCCGCTCAGAGACAGCGGATCGGTGTATAACGCGCACCCACGATTTTTCCCTGATTTTAAGGGGAGAAAAGTGCGTGTTATATGCCGATAAATACGGTAGTTGGCAATGGAACTACTAACATAGCAGCTCACGCTTCTCCTATGGGGTCCAGACTTGGGATGGGGGCTGCAGGGATGAGGATTGGTTGGTGCCTCTTTAGTTAAATCATACCCCATTCAGAACGGACTACAGATACATCGATTTCTGCTGTCAATTGTAAGCGAAGAGCTAGTAGAGGAATGCTTCCACTTCCCTGCTGGACTCTGCAGTAGATCATGTAACCAGTCAGATCATTATGGAGGAAGTAAGCAGTGAATGCATTCCTCTGTTGACCCTTAAGGCCCATACACACAGTGCGAAAATTGTAGAAAAATGTCCGTACGAAGAACGATGCACATAAAAATGCTACAGGGCAGTGATGACCAGCTCCTCAAGCCTCTACTTAACTGATGGTGCAGCAGTTTAGCTTTAACAGCATTATTTCATGAGAAGGTCCCTGGTTGTGAAGTCCATGCCATAGTCATCATCCAAGCATTTGTGTTTGACTTGCTTATACACTGTGCCAATCTGTTAGCAACTTTTTCCTTTATTGTGTGTTTATAATATGGCACAAATATGTCTGTTTTACAGTTTCCAATACTATGCATAATAAAACATGCACAGGGCCTTGAAAAAGTATTCATACCCCTTGACATTTTCCAAATGTTGTCATGTTTCAACCAAAAACGTAAAATGATTTTATTGGGATTTTATGTGAAAGACCAGGGGTCTCCAAACTATGGCACTCCAGTTGTTCAGGAGCTACAATTCCCATCATGCCTAGTTATATCTGTGAATGTCAGAGTTTTACATTGCCTCACGGGACATGTAGTTCGGCAACAGCTGGAGGGCCATAGTTTGGAGATCCCTGTAGACCAGTGTTTCTCAATTCCAGTCCTCAGGCCCCCCCAACAGGTCAGGTTTTCAGGATTTCCATTATTTTGCACAGGTGATTTGATCAGTTTCACTGCCTTAGTAATCACCACAGCCTTTTCATCTGAGGGAAATCCTGAAAACCTGACCTGTTGGGGGGGCCTGAGGACTGGAATTGAGAAACACTGCTGTAGACCAACACAAAGTGACACATAATTGTGAAGTGAAAGGAAAATTATAAATGGTTTTTACTTCTTTTTTTTTTTTTACAAATACATATGTGAAAAAGTGTGCCATGCATTTGTATTCAGCCCCCCCTGAGTCAATACTTTGTAGAACCACCTTTCTCTGCAATTACAGCTGCAAGTCTTTTTGGGGATGTCTCTACCAGCTTTGCACATCTAGAGAGGGACATTTTTGCCCATTTTAGCTCAAGCAGATTGAATTGAAAGCTACAGATTCTCAATTGGATTTAGGTCTGGACTTTGACTGGGCCATTCTAACACTTAAATATTCTTTGATCTAAACCATTCCATTGTAACTGGCTGTATGTTTAGGGTCGTTGTCCTGCTGGAAAGTGAACCTCTGCCCCAGTCTCAAGTCTTTTGCAGACTTTACCAGGTTTTCTTCTAAGATTGCCCTGTATTTGGCTCCATCCATCTTCCCATCAACTCTGACCAGTTTCCCTGTTACTGCTGAAGAAAAGCAGCTGCACCACATGATACAGCCACCACCATGTTTTACAGTGGGGATGGTGTGATGTGCAGTGCGTTTTCCACCGCACATAGCGTTTTGCTTTTAGGCCAAAAAGCACCTTCTTCCACGTTTGCTGTGTCCCCAACATGGCTTCTCAACAACTGCATGCCATATGAGACTTCTTATGACTTTCTTTCAACAATGGCTTTCTTCTTGCTACTCTTCCATAAAGGGCAGATTTGTGGAGAGCACGACTAAAAGTTGTCCTGTGGACAGATTCTCCCACCTGAGCTGTGGATCTCTGAAGCTCTTCAAGAGTTACCATCTTGGCTGCTTCTCTGATGGTCTCCTTGCCCGGCCTGTCCGTTTAGGTGGATGGCCATGTCTTGGTAGGTTTGCAGTTGTGCCATACTCTTTCCATTTCCGGATGATGGATTGAACAGTTTTCCGTGAGATTTTCAATGCTTGGGATATTTTTTTATAACCTAACCCTGCTTTAAACTTTTCCACAACTTTAACCCTGATCTGTCTGGTGTGTTCCTTGGCCTTCATGTTCCTTTAGGTACTCAAAATAAAAATAAAAAATTGCGGGCTTCACAGAACAGCTATATTTATACTGAGATTAAATTACACACAGGTGGACTCTATTTACTAATTAGGTGACTTCTGAAGGCAATTGGTTCCACTAGATTTTAGTTACGGGTATCAGAGTAAAGGGGGCTGAATACAAATCGCGCTTCACTTTTCAGATATTTATTTGTAGAAAAATTTGAGAACTATTTATCATTTTCCTTCCACTTCACAATTATGTTCCACTTTGTGTTGGTCTATCACGTAAAATCCCAATAAAATACATTTCCGTTTTTGGTTGTAACATGACAAAATGTGGAAAATTTTCAAGGGGTACGAATATTTTTTTCAAAGCACTGTACCCATGGTCATTTTTGTCTGGCAAAATAATACATCTATGCTCTGAAGTCCTTAGAGCAGCGGTTCTCAACCCGGGGGTCGCTTGGCAATTTGCCGGGGGTCGGGAATGCTAGTCCAAACTGTAACGCTGGCCGAGACGGACCCGAAATTACTGTTTACGCCTGAGTCTGTCCGTCTCGGCCAGCATGACGTCACTTCCGGTAGAGGAGAACCGTGAGGAAGTGACTTTCCGTCGCCACCATCATGGTACTCTCGTCCGCAGTAAGGCTGCAGTTAGAAGTCAGCAAGCAAAGTTAACCGGAAGTGACGCCGCCGCCATCTTGGTACCCTTGTCCGCAGCAAGGCTACAGTTAGAAGTCAGCAAGCGGACATCTTTTTACAGCCACCGAAGTTTTGCAGTTTATACATATTTTTACCAGTAAGCTGAACTTATATACTATATAAGCTTTATATAGTATATAAGCTCAGTTTACTGGTAAAAATACATGTAAAATACAAGACTTTGGTGGGTGTAAAAAGATGTCCGCTTGCCGACTTCTAACTGTAGTCTTGCTGCGGACGAGGGTACCAAGATGGCGGCGGCGTCACTTCCTGTTAATATAATAGACGGGTTGCTGATGCTGACGGAACACCTGAGGTAACCTGAGGTACTTTGGCAAGCCAGGCACTAAATACCGGTAATTAAGGCATTTTTGTACTGTTTGTCACAGCAGTGTAATTAATACATCGATTTTGATTAAATAAGCCTGACATGACTGTGAAAAATATAATTGTGGTACAATACATATCATTTATATATAAATGTCCCAGTTGGTTCCTCAAAAGTGGTTATTCCGTGTCAGTGCTATATACATGTTTGGGTGCTATACACTTTGAATATCTAGCACTGACACGGAATAACCACTTTTGAGGAACCAACTGGGACGTTCATATATAAATAATATGTCTTGTTCCATAATGATTTTTTTCTTGCATAGCCACGTCATGTTGGACCTAAAGCGGAGTTCAGCCATTTTTTTTTTTTTTAAGTCCCACATGACGTGGCTATGCAAGAAAATAATTAATATGGAACAAGACATATCATTTATATATGAACGTCCCAGTTGGTTCCTCAAAAGTGGTTATTCCGTGTCAGTGCTAGATACATGCTTGGGTGCTATACACTTTGTAAATAATTTTACTGTTGGGGGTCCCCACAACTTGGGAAATTTCATCAAAGGGTCACGGCACTAGAAAGGTTGAGAACCACTGCCTTAGAGTAATTGTGTACAGGTGATATTTTCCATTGCTGGTACTATGCTGGTTGGACATCTAAAGCTAGCCATACATGTGTCTAATTCCACATTTTTTTTTATTTTTTTGAAAATCGTAACTAAGAATATTTGTTTGAATTTCGCACCATTAGTGGGCTACAGCAATGGCTGATTTTCATGTGGTCATCAAATTTGAGTGATCGGGCATGTTGGAAATTTCTTGAAAAACGAACAAAGTTTATTGATGGGTGAATTGTGTGAGAAATATAATCCAAAAAGAAATGTGCACGAGCTGTGACCTGGAAAGAAAAAAACATTTCCAGCCACCAAAACTATTTTCTGTAGCCACACGAGGTGAAATTGAAGGCTTGGTTGGTCAAATTCAGAAATCAGTGGTGGCATCATCCGATCACAAAACGCACCATATTTTTGATTTTCGAAAGAAAATTTGTGGGAAATTCGATACATGTATTGCCTGCATTAGAGAGTTGCTGACCGCTTATTGACCAAATGAGTTGCAACCATTCTTTTTTATAACATATTTCCTAAACCGATGACCACGTATAAAACTAGATCTGCAGCACAAGCCACTTTAACGTAATTTAATGTTCATAAAAGTATTCTTTCTGTTTGCGTCGTCAGCCAGATGTTATTTTATAAAGCTGCCAAAGAATTCATCTATTGCTTCCTTGGAACATTCTGTACATTTTTGCTTTTCATGTGATTGGCTCACTGCTTTTCCCAACTGTTTTTCTTGTCAGGCACTATGTGGCTGGTCAGGTGTTCATAGCAGGCAGTCCCACCTAAGCAATCAGATAGAAGGCAGTTACTAGAATGAAAGTTGTAGGTTCACCAGGAAGAAGCGAGGAATGTAAGTTAGTTATTTTATGACTTTCTGTATTTCCAATGGTTTTATCCTTGTTTTCTGTTCACCTGTCACCATGATTCTTGAGCATTGGAGGAATTTTCCACAGTAGTGACATAGACCGTAATGAAAAACCATCAGATCACGAGCCTTCTGATACTCAACCTGGAGCCACATGGGGCCCTTTGACACCTATTCGATCCCTTTTCTTTTATGTTTTTTTTTTCTCCTTTGATCTTTTATAATGAATTTGCTAAGAGAAGGGTCAAATGTTGCACACCTATGGAAGCATTGACTTGTATCCCCAGCTTATGACTATGTCTTGAAGCATGACACCAGTCTACAACACCAGCAGCATGTTCGCAGTATCTGACCATCTCTTACACCAGGGGTGCCCAACCACACCAGGGGTGCGCCGAGCCCTCTGATGTGGCCCGCGACCTCCTGCTCTGGGATGATGGGTTGCCAAAAGCCGATGCTTCATTTATAGCACCAACTCCTGTCACAGGTGGAGTGATACCAAATTCTCTCTGCCCGGGACAGTAACAGCTGGTGATACCTGAATGGAAGACTGTCATTAAAGGTAAGTTTAATACTAAAATCACAGTGTATATATGGGCATATATGTTCTGCAGTGGTTAGTGGGTTGCTTTCAAACTGAGTCGCAGGTGCAGCGCAGAACAACTGTGGGTTACCTGCACTGAGCCATAGACTTCTGTTATTACCTGTGGGTTAATTGGTGCACTTCAGAAAGTGAACCACGCCTGCAGGATATAATAGAAGTCTAAGTGCAGCTAACCCACAGGAAAGCCACAGGAGCACTGCGCTGCACCATCGGTGTGGGTACCGCAGCGCATCAGTGTGAAAGCAGCCTTAGGCCCCTTTTGACGCGATCAGTCCAACCCAATTGGACCCTTCGTTCACCTCTATTGAGTCACAGATGTAAATGGACTTGTGACCGTTCACACCCACCTACCTCTAATTCAATTTGCTAAAAAAAAACAGAAGGGGGATCCGTCCCCTTCCATCTTGGCAGATCGGATTGGAGGGCCAATATAGTAGAGTGGGCTGTGCCCCTGTCTGCTCTGCATATACAGAGTGGACATGGACCTGTCATCTGCCTGCTCTGTTCATTGTGGCCCGCGACTGGTTAACAAGTTGCTTAAGTGGCCCTCGCTCTTCAGAAGGTTGGGCACCCATGTCTTACACCATGTCAGGGGTCTCTAATGAATGCATTTGTAGTGTGTCTGCCTATATTTATTGATCATCTCCTTCTTCATGTCTGCAGTATCTGACAGGTTTCTATACACTTAATACAGAACCCTAGCTCCCTTGTCGCCTCCTCCCACACTCGCCTCCAGGACTTCTCCAGAGCCTCTCCCATCCTATGGAACACCCTACCCCAACCTGTTTGTCTCCTACTCTGTCCACTTTTAGGTGATCCCTGAAAAGCCCCGATTCTATACCCACAGTTGATCCACATACCCTTTGTACCACTTGACTCTCCCCCTACACCCCTTTTGGATCATAAGCAGTGCCGGTGTCCTGCTGAAAAAGTTCCCCCTGGCAGATAAGGGCCCCCTGTACTGTGCAGGCACGGCTGCTAGCGCAGTACGAACTCAACTGAGCCTACAAAAATAGCCAAAGATGTAGAGCTGAGAGTCATCTCTACACGGCACCTATACACGTCTTAGCGGGGCACATTGCAAAACCCGACCATCAACAGTGCATAACCCGCCCTTCATTTGTTTTAACACGCCCCGCCAAGACGTGTACTTTATTGCTAAAATCACCCCCGCTCCTTGCAGAGTAGCACTAGCATCGGAAGCGTGTGACATGTGCCATAGTCAGTGTGCAGGCGCTGTGTAGAGCTGACTCTCGGCTTTACATCTTCGGCTATTTTCAGAGGCTCAGTTAAGTTCGTACTGTGCCGCACCTGCGCAGTACAGAGGGATCCTTATACGCCGGGGGGAACTTATTAGGCAGAACACGGGGAAAAGGTTATCTAGAGCCCAGGGAGAATATTCCAACCCCCCCCCCCCCCCCCCAAGATGTATTAGAATCGTGTGTCAACAAAATTTCCCGCCCCCCTCCCCAATTAAAAATGTATAAAAAAAAAATTGAGCACTCATTTGCATGATTACCCTCTAAGCATAAATCCCCCTCCTCCCAGTACAAACCCACTTCCCCTGCTTAAATCCCCCCCAGCACAAATGCCCCCCTTAAAAATCACCTCTTCCACCACAAATCCTCTACCCTTCAAATCCCTCAAATTTCCTCTCAAAGTACACATTCTGATTCCTCTCCCAGCATAAATTCCCCCTTCTAGCACAAACCCCCCCCCCCCCCAATAATTCCTACTAACACAAATCTCCCCTCCCAACATAAATCCGCTCCCCCCAATCTCCTTGTGGCCCCCCCACCTCACATAATACCAGTGACCAGTGCCACCGTCCCTCCTGCCCACCCCTTGTCCTGGCCCTGATTGTAAGCTCGAACGAGCAGGACCCTCTGATTCCTCCTGTATTGAAATTGTACTGTCTGCCCTCCTGTTGTAAAGTGCTGTGCAAACTGTCGATGCTGTAAATCCTGTATAATTATAATAATAATGAATAGTCTGGTGAAGGGGTCTCCATTTAAAGGGTCACTAAAGGAAAAACATTCTGTTAAAAAACGAGTAAATACCTTTTAAATTCCTTCATCTATATCACCTCCGGCATTCTAGTTAATGTTCTCTCATTCACTTCCTGGTTTGCGGCGCTCGTTCATGTAAGAACTACATTTCCCAGTATGCATTGCGGCACGCCCAGTAATTCACACCTCCTTGAGGTCTCTAACATGTAGAGAGCGTCCTGCCGCACAGATGTAGTTCCCAGGAGGGGGCAAGCACGTTACTGACCACCACAGTAAAGCCTCCCTTCACGGTGGTCAGTAAAATCGGACAAGCAGGAAGTGATCAGAACAGAGAAGAAATAGAGCAACTTCTGAGCAAAAACTAACAATGAGGAAGTGAAAAGAGGAATGTCTGCAGGTAAAGGATGCTTATTATGAAAAAATTTTTTTTCCTTTACAACCCCTTTAAGGAATGCAATCATTTAATTAAGTTTTGCAGAGTTGTAGGTGTCTCCATTTGGCCATAACTGTAAGCTGTGTCCATGCACAGTAGCTATAGCTCCTCGGAGAAATGTTTGTGTGAGCAGAATTCTGCTTTGCCTTAAAAGTTTTTATTTTAGTGCCGGATCTTGCACCTGCCAGTCTCCGTTCACAGCGCCGTCGATGGGCGTCCTTTACCAGCGCTGATGTCTTGGCTGGCTCGGTATCCAGCAAGAACAATGACCGATTGTGCTGAGCCTTGGCACTTGTCTTGTAAACTAAACTGAGCTAACATATCTGCTACGGCTCTGTGTTTGGAACTTGGATCCTGGTAGTCTTTAACATAAATAAATAAATTAAACAAAATTGCAAGGTTAATGCCTCGGATTTGCAAAGTCGATCTGCAGAATAATCAGGGTGTGCTAAGACAAGTGGTAAAATACTTTTAAAATCACAAATTTGTTGTATTAATATTTATATATTTTTCCTTTTTGCTGCAAATAGTTTTGGGGTTTGCAGAAGGTTTTAGAGCTTTTGAGACGTTGTAAAATAAATCTGGAGGGGCTTGGTATTTTTTTTTTTTTTTAGTTACAGATAAATAGAATACAACTCGTGTACCATTTATAATTATTTTTGAAGCTCAAAGTAAACCTTTCTTGTAAAAAAAAAAAAAAAAAAAAAAAAGATATTCCCTACTGGCTAGGAGACGGAATACCTGGATGTTGTACCTTCATTTTCTTCTGTGTATTTCCGTTTTAGTTGTGGCTTGGATCTCTAACTTGCACCCTTACCCAAAATGTAGTGCCAGTGATTTAGCCAGTGGAGAGGCACCCAAATTTTAACAAACTTTTTGTTTTTTTAAGAAGAAATCCCTGTGTGTTTGTGTCCATGTGGGAAAGTGGATCAAATGGCAGTGGTTTCACAGTTATCTATCAGCTGCTGCACCTGCAGGGCACTAATAAGAAAAACCCGCTGGGCCTGCATCCCTTTAGCCGTGATTTCCTATTGGGAGCAGATTAGAAACATCAGTGAGCCAATCACACAAGTAGGACATTTTATAAAAAAAAATGAAAGAGCTGCAGATTGAAAAGTAAAGGTAATTTTTAATAAGATTCAGTTACAATATCGCAATTGTAAACGCTATATTATTTTTTCTTTGGTTTTCATTGGGAGCATGAAATTGTCCAAAGTTATTTGGTATGCTGACGCTTTAAATGTTTTCTTCACTGTAACTAAGAGGCCAAGTCCAACCCCTGAAAAACAACCCAACACCAGTGCACAAAGCAAGGTCCATAAAGACATGGATGAGCGAGTTTGAGGTGGAGGCCTGCACAGAGTCCTGACCTCAACCCGATAGAACACCTTTGGGATGAATTAGAACAGAGACTACGAGCCAGGACTTCTCTCCAACATCAGTGCCTGACCTCACAAATGTGCTTCTGGAAGAATGGTCATACATTCCCATGGACACACTCCTAAACCTTGTGGACAGCCTTCCAAGAAGAGTTGAAGCTGTTATAGCTGCAAAGGGTGAATCACCTCAATATTGAACCCTACGGACTAATGCTAGCCATACACCTGTTGAAAAATGTTTCGAACGAGTTTTCGAAAAAAACAAACACATGGTCTTGAGAACAAACGATCATCACAAATACAAACGATAAATCGTTCATCTGACATAAATGAATAAATCTTTTGTTCGTTTTGTGCAAACTGTTTGGACGAGAAACACATTAACCTTTCAATTTGTCATCCGTTCGGCTGAAGTTTTCCAAACCCTTCATTCGATTTTGTGGCTCAAAAACATCACCGATTTTCGATCTGTGCTCATTGACTAGTACAAACTCAATTTCTTCGTGGGCCGCATCAGCATTATGATTGTCCTCAAAAGGGCCGGTTGTATCTGTAAGATTAGCTGTCCAGCACATCCCCTCCCCCTAACATTAGATGTCAAGAGCCACCCCACCATCAGAAGTTTAGTCCTCCACTCTCCCTTACATCAGTGTACCCCCCTTTTCCTTATGCTGCTGCTGGGAAGAAGCTGGATGCATTGCTTGAAAGCAGAAAGTAAGGATCTGGAGGAGGACCAGAGGAAGGCTGGAGCGATGCAAGGGCCACATGAAATGGCCGGATTTGGCCCGCGGGCCTTGTGTTTGACACCTGTGGATTAGACGATAAACGAATGAACTGTCCAGATGACAAATTGTTTTTCGTCTAGTGTATGGCCACCATAAGACTGGGATGCCATTAAGGTTCATGTGCTTGTAAAGGCAGGCGTCCCAATACTTCTGGTAATATAGTGTAAATTCAGGTGATTCGTACTGCGATTTTAGAAAAGGGTCCTGTGTGAGTTTGGCACGCTGCAATCTGATTTTCCACAGAGAGAGATTGAAGAGCTTTGAAACTCACATGGAAACCACCTTGCTGAATCGCATGTCAAACCGCACTACTGAATCGCACCAGATTCAATGTGCAACTGTTTTAGTAAATCTCCCTCTGTCTGCGTGTACACATAAATGTTTACAGGCATTTAGAGGCAGAAAAGGAGTCTGTGTTTCAGGAGAGGAGCATTTTGCCCAACTTGCCTAAATGATTTAGATAAACGCAGCTTTAAGTGCCTTCTTATCTCTGCTTTCTTCTTGCCAGGAGATGGGTGTTTAGAAGAATTGCAGGGTGCATGAAGCCTAAGACCCGGTTCACACTGGGGCGACACGACAGGCGGCTCTGCCGCCTGACGTGTCGCGTCCCATTCAATGCAATGGAACCGTTCTAATAGGAGCGACGCAAGTCGCTCCGACTTAGAAAATGGTTCCTCTATGACTTCGGGGGCGGCTCGGGGCGACCTGCATTGACTTCTATACAGAAGTCGTTTTGCAAATCGCCTCTGAAGTCGTCCTCAGGACAACTTGCAGAGTCGCCCCCGAAGTCGTGCCGCCTATGTGTGAACGGACTCTTAATGTCACCCAGTTAAGCTGGTCTTGTCCTGACTTGGCACAGTATATTGTAAATCTGTATAAACATTCTTATAAGAGGTGGCTATTTGTACTGACCCTAGGAAAAAATGTGTGCCCAAAAATGACACGGGGTAAAGCCGCCTATTTGTCCTGCTTCTTGTAGACACAAGTCTAATGTACCGAACTGTAAACCTGGCCCTGCCTGGAAAACATCAAATATCACGTGCAGGAAATTTTCTGCCAAATGTGATCAGATGATTAGTAACAAAAACAAACAAAAAAGTGACAGTTGTAGAAATGCTCCAGCTCTGTGATTTGTATGCATATGCTGTGCTTGTACTTGCAACGTACGTTTATGAAATCAAAGTGCTCAGAAATGGTTCTCTTCTTGCAAAGTTGGCAATAGTAGTTGAGCATAAAACGGCCTCCTAGAATTTCCACCCTTCTGCTTATGTGATTGAATCTCTGATTTTCCACAAGGCTGCACAGACTGTGAAGCCCAACTTCAGACATTTTTCTACAGTAGGCTTTTTGCCTTTGGTTATATTGTGAGACTTTTGGATAAACAAAGTCATTTTGGTTTTGTGTGATTATAGTAATTACAGAGCCCCCCCACCCCACTTAGAAGTCAGTTTTAAGGTCTCGTGCACACTGGGGGGGGGGGGGGGGGGTTATTTACGAAAGGCCAAGTACAAGTACAAAGTGCATTTGAAATAGCACTGAAAGTGCACTTGGAAATGCAGTCGCTGTACATCTGAGGGGTAGATCTGGAATCATGTGCAAGCTAAAATGCTGTTTTTTTATTTTCCTTGCATGCCCCCCTCAGATCTACAGCGACTGCACTTCCAAGTGCACTTTCAGTGTAATTTTAAGTGCACTTGCAGTTTGCACTTGTAGTGCAAAGTGGATTTGCCTTTAGTAAATAACCCCCTGTGTGGTTTTTAACCACTTAACGACCGCCTCCTGCATATATACGTCAGCAGAATGGCACGGCTGGGCAGATGTACGTACAGGTACGTCCTGTACATCTACCCAGCCGTCGGTCGCGGGCGAAGCTCCGGGACCGCGGGATCCACGGACGCGATCGCCGCTGGGGTCCCGCGATCGGTCCCCGGAGCTGAAGAACGGGGAGAGCCGCGTGTAAACATGGCTTCCCTGTTCTTCACTGTGGCGGCTGCATCGATCGAGTCATCCCTTTTATAGGGAGACACAATCGATGACGTCACTCCTACAGCCACACCCCCCTACAGTTGTAAACACAAACATAACTCCTTCAGCGCCCCCGTGGTTAACTCTTAAACGGCAACTGTCATTTCCACAATAAACAATGCATTTTAAATGCATTTTTTGCTGTGGTATTTTTTGGTGGTATTTGATCACCTCTGCGGTTTTTATTTTTTGCGCTATAAACAGAAATAGAGCAACAATTTTGAAAAAAATGTAATATGTTTTACTTTTTGCTATAATAAATATCACCAAAAAAGATATAAACAAAATTTTTTTCCTTCAGTTTAGGCCAATACGTATTCTTCTACCTATTTTTGGTAAAAAAATCGCAATAAGCGTATATCGATTGGTTTGCGCAACATTTATAGCGTTTACAAAATAGGGGATAGTTTTATTGCATTTTTGTTAATTTTTTTTTTACTACTAATGGCGCCGATCAGCGTTTTTTTTTCGTGACTGCGACATTATGGTGGACACATCGGACAATTTTGACACATTTTTGGGACCATTGTCATTTTCACAGCAAAAGGTGCTATAAAAATGCATTGTTTATTGTGAAAATGACAATTGCAGTTTAGGAGTTAACCACTAGGGGGCGCTGTAGGGGTTAAGTGTGACCTCCTATGTGTTTCTAACTGTAGGGGGGCGGGGCTGGACGTGCGACGTCATTGATCGTCTTTCCCTATATCAGGGAACAGACGATCAATGACAGTGCCACTGTGAAGAACGGGGAAGGTGTTGTTTACACACACCTCTCCCCGTTCTTCAGCTCCTGTGACTGATCGCGGGACACCGGCGGCGATCGGGTCCCGCGGTCACGGAGCTTCGGACCGTGTCGCGTGTCCCATCAAAGAGCTGAAAACATAACCAGGAGTCTGACCCAAGAAGTTTTCCTCCATGTTGTTTTTTTTCTCTCTGGCTTATCTTTTCTCTCTGACCTTAGTACTGCAGTTGTAAACCCCACAAATCCAATCGTTGTTAAAAGCTTGTAGACTTCACCGCCATAACATCTCCAAAATGTGCCCCTTTTTAACGAATTCAACTACCAAACGACTCATTCACTCCTCATAGGCCTACCTCTCCGTAGGCTATCCCCTCTTCAGTCTATCATGACTGCTGCTGCCAGACCCCTCTACCTTACCAACCGCTCAGTGTCTGCCACCCCTCTCCACCAATCCCACACTGGCTTCCGGTCGCCCAGCAAATTAATTTTAAAATACGAACAACATCATACAAAGTCGTTCACAACTCTGCCCCGAGGTACATCACCAATCTTGTCTCCAAATATTACCCAAACCGTCCTCTCCGCTCTTCACAAGACCTCCTGCTCTCTAGCTTCCTTTTCTCCAGGACTTCTCCAGAGCCTCTCCCATCCTCCTGGAACTCTCTATCTCAATCTGCTATTTCCTACTCTGGCTGCCCTTAGACGATCCCTGAAAACTCATCTCTTCATGGAAGCCCATCATGCCTCCAACTTATCACTAATACCAGCTCTCCCCCACAGTTATAACCTTCTGTACCACTTGCCAATCCTTATTAAATTGTAAGAGCTTATGAGCATGGCCCTCTTGTATTTTATTGTATTGTACCAGTTCGGTCTCCCTTTTTATATTGTAAAGCAATGCGTAACCTGTTGGTGCTATATAAATCCTGTAGTATAATAATAATAATAATAATAATAATAATAATAATAATAATAATAAATTAGCACTAGCTAGGCCATACTGGTATATGTAATTGTAACCCTTGGGTTTGGGTTAGGGGTTTTCCAGTGGTATAAGGTGACCAGATTTTTAAAATGAAATCTGGGGACATTTTTTATTTTTTTCTACTAGTATTGGCGTCAATCAGCGACTCTCTGCTCCTCGTCGCCGCTGCCCGCCTCACAACCTGTCAAGTCTACCTCTCCGGGCCCCGGCAACTACTGGATGGGGAGCGGAGAAAATCACTCTGCCAGGAAAGGCAAGAAGATGAGCTGGCCGGGACTTGAGTTAAGGCAGAAGAACATGCGAGCGGAATGGGCATGCACTCGAAACTGAAGAAATATTCCCTCCGCTCCGACCAGCACATGATCATCAGAAAGGGACACAGATAATGGAAAAATAGATATATTTATTTTTAATTCTGCACTTACTGGCCCAGATTCAGGTACGGGCGCGCACTGATACGGCGGCGCAGGGTATCGTTTTTACGCTACGCCTCCGTAAATTACTTGAGCTACGCTTCATTCACAAAGCATTTGCTCCGTAATTTGCGGTGGCGTATCGTAAAAGGGACCGGCGTAAGCGCGCGTAATTTAAATGATCCCGTAGGGGGCGTGGATCATTTAAATTAGGCGAGTTCCCGCGCCGAACGTACTGCGCATGCTCCGTCGGGAAAATTTCCCGACGTGCATTGTGGTAAATGACGTCGCAAGGACGTCATTTGCTTCGACGTGAACGTAAATGGCGTCCAGTGCCATTCACGATCCACTTACGCAAACGACGTAAATTTCTAAAAATCGCGACGCGGGAACGACATCCATACTTACCATTGGCTGCGCCTCCTAATAGCAGGAGCAGCCTTACGACGAAAGCGAGGAACGCAAACGACGTAAAACACGATCGCCGGGCGCGCGTACGTTTGTGAATCGGCGTGAGTATGCAATTTGCATACTCTACGCTGACAACTACGGGAACGCCACCTAGCGGCCAGAGTCAGAATGCACCCTAAGATACGACGGCATAAGAGCCTTATGCCAGTCGTATCTTAGGCTACAGTCGGCGTATCGAGCTTTCTGAATACAGAAAGTTGATACGCCGGCGCTACTTAGCAATTACGCTGCGTATCTATGGATATGCAGGCGTAATTGCTTTCTGAATCTACCCCCCTGTCTTTGAAATTTCCCCAGCCCCAGTACAAATCCAATCTGGGTACAAAACCGGGGACAGACTTGATCCGGGGACAGTGTCCTCAATCCGGGGACTGTCCCCAGAAACCGGGGATGTCTGGTCACCCTACAGTGGTACCCTCAACTCTTCCCGTTTTTTTTTTTCTAGCTCAAGGTAGTGGAAAGTGAGCAGCTATAATCTGGTCGTTGGAGACAACACTTTTATTTCTCGGAGGGCCGGAAGAAGGCAGCCCAGTCGGTGGTGGGAATGGCTGATCTATTTTGGAGAGCAGGTCGCTTGTTCTTCGGAAGAGAAACAGACCGCATCATTCTGAGCAGCTGTATTTCATTTTCAGTTTATTTTACTGTGCGAACAATCTTCTGATCATATAGGGAAGAGGGGCCTTGTTCTAGAAGGCAATTCATAAAGTTTATTGTAGCAGTGAAGTGGCTCTGGGTATTCTCTCCCCCCCTTCTCTTTCTCTCTTGTTTTTTTTTTCCTTTCCTTTTTTCCCTGCCAAGAGAGAAGTGCCCAACGAATACGATGCGGTTTAGGTTTACAGCAGCTCCGAATGTGTTTGCTGCTTTAGTCAACTGTGAAAGCTCTCCCGCTGATTCTGCTCGTCCATTCTGATGGAAAAGGAGCAGCTGGGAAGGTGCTGTTTCAAGCTCGCTGGCTCTTGGACACACAAGGGGGAAAAAAAAAAAGAGAACCTAAAAGAGAAAACTTTTGACTGCACTGAAGAGAGATAAAGAGGGGAAGAGAGTCACATGACTTGGGCCACCCTACCCTATGTCACAGTATGTGGAAGCTGTGATAGCTCTTATCCAGTCACGTCTGGAATGCTGCCTGTCACTTAGGCTATTTCGGCTATCTGTCGGTATCGGGGCTGCAGTGCTAACAGTTTGGCAGATGGGACGCTTTTTCTCAGAGTTTATGTTTTTGATTTTTAACTCCTGGCAAAGCTCACGGCATCCCTTTCTGCTTCTCTTTGCTGCCCGTCGTTAACAAACCATGGCCCACCGGCTACGATTTCATTTTGGCTCGGGAAGGAGCAACACGGCCCCCGAGTCCGACGTCGTAGAACAGGAGAGAGAAGATGACTTTTTCATGGCATTCCACACGCTGCCCAGGAGAAATGGCTCCCACCCCAGGCACTGCGGAGACGGGACCCTCCAAGAAGACGGCGCCCTAAAAAGGAGCACCTCAATGTTTATACCGCAGTTGCTGCAGAACATTGACGCGCGTCCAACCCGAAGCTCCTCCATGCATATCTCCCTGCAGCGCAAAAGCCCAGATGAGTGCGAGAGCTCTGATTTTTCGGATGAGGTGTTTTCTTGTGGTTTTGGGGACTTCAACGAACGTTACATTTCGCCCGTGAGGAAAAATTCCTCTTGCTTGAGCAGCCCGCAGGATACGCCTAGTAATTCTCCTCCTAGAATGCATGAATCTGGGGGGCAGCCTGTTAATGGGGCAACTTCCATTTTTTCCAGACCTCCCATTCAACGTTTTGGGGAGCAGAATGGAAATATTAATTATGCGACAGACGGAGAGGAGGAAATTACAGTACCGACATGCAGCAAAAATGTTGACGGGTTGAGAGTGAAAAGCCAGAGCCATGGCACAGACATCCGACAGGTGAGGTTGCTGCCACCATGTTATGAAGGACAGAACGATTCTTCTGCAGAACCAAGGCGCTGGTCTTTACAGCATCTTCCGGACACCTCAGTAAGCCCTGGAAAAAGGTGTTTTATATTTCAGCTTCAGCAGTCTCAGGCAACTAATTGCAACTTGGCGGGAGAGTATAATTTCGGGTTTACAGGCACCAAAGGAGACCGACTGGTTCGATATCCCCGCATCAGACTCGAAAGGAGTACCTCCTATCCACTGCAACCGCGAGCCGAGAGCATTAGCCCTGTAGAGAATGGAAACACTCAAGATGGCAGATCTTGCGGTAAAGACTCGAGTGAGGATTTCCCGAATGATTCCAGAGACCTCCCCTCACAAGGACAGGGGTGCTCGTTTGAAATTAGGCAAGAGCAAAATGGAAGACAGCCCCATTTTAGGATTCTTTTGACACGAGGTAGCGAAGAGCAGAATGGAGACCAAGGGCACAGGGCTAGAAGTTCTGGATCTGCTTCCGGAAATGACACAGTAAGATTTTGATACTCTATATTTATTAAAAGCTTCTATGTAGATTTTGTTTGTTTTTTGTTGTGCTATATAAGTGGTATAACATGAGACAAGCACAGTTGTCGGGAAAGCATTCCAAACTTTTTTAGTTAGCCACCCAACAGCCATGTCTCCTTGACAAGCACACAATGCATGAAAAATGGGGTAAAAAGATGAGTGACAGCAGAGATTTATCATAATATTGGCCAGTCTTTCTATGCAATAATGAGCGCCTTCAACACTCGCGCTCCTAATCCCTTGTGGCTTAACTCCTAAATGACCTGAGAATTGCAAGATGTGTTTAAATTGTTTACATTACTTGCAAATATCAGGCTGTGTGTGGCCAACCCGTGTCTAGCAAACTGTCTAATAACCCTTTAAAGTACTTTTAAGGCCCAAAACATTGTCTCTATTTTAATGGAGTTGTAACCTTTTTTGCTCTTTGTTTCCCATTGGGGGGAATTACCTTAATTTCCTGTTACACTTCAGGAAGTAAGGAGAAATCAATCCAAAATAAGGCAAATCCTCTCTTAGACAGTTGTCACCAGAACAGGTATGCCCATTGAAAGATTTTCCCTCTTTTCCTGTTCTGGTAAAAGTTTTGGGTTTCCCCTCACTTTCTGTTTCAATGACAATGGTCAACCAGGCACAATAGAGAAGGTGAGGACACAGAAATGAAAATAAGTTTGAGCTTAAAGCGGAGGTTCACCCATAGCGAACACATTTTCCCTTAGCTTCATGCTCGTTTTGTCTAGGGGAATCGGCTATTTGTTTGAAAATATGATCCGTACTTACCCGTTTACGAGATGCATCTTCTCCGCCGCTTCCGGGTATGGGCTGCGGGACTGGGCGTTCCTTCTTGATTGACAGTCTTCCGAGAGGCTTCCGACGGTCGCATCCATCGCGTCACGATTTTCCGAAAGATGCCGAACATCGGTGCGCAGTATAGAGCCGCACCGACGTTCGGCTTCTTTCGGCTACGAGTGACGCGATGGATGCGACCGTCGGAAGCCTCTCGGAAGACTGTCAATCAAGAAGGAACGCCCGCTCCCGAAGACCCATACCCGGAAGCGACGGAGAAGCTGCATCTCGAAAACGGGTAAGTACGGATCATATTTTAAAACAAATAGCCGATTCCCCTAGACACAACGAGCATGAAGCTAAGGGGAAAATAGAAAAAAAAAACGAATTGGGTGAACTCCCGCTTTTAAGTCTAAAGCCTGGTACACACAATCGGATATCTGATGGAATCTAATCTGATGTATTTTTTCGTCGGATATCCGATGAAGCTGACTTTCATCAGTCTTGCCTACACACCATCGGTCAAAAATCAGACCGTGCCAAAACGCGGTGACGTAAAACACTACGACATGCTGAGAAAAATGAAGTTCAATGCTTCCGAGCATGCGTTAACTTGATTCTGAGCATGCATAGATTTTTGACCGATGGACTTCCACACAGACGATCATTTTTTTTATCCATAGGAAAATTTAAAAAAATTTTCTATTTTTTTTTAACCGATGGAAAACGGATCTAACGGGCCCACACACGATCGGTTTGTCCAATGAAAACAGTCCAACGGTCTGTTTTCATCGGACAAACCGATCGCGTGTACAGGGCTTAAGTTGATTTGAGGTTCTAACATGCACCACTGCAAACCATCCATATGAGAGCAAAGGAAATGTATTCACATACAGTGCAATGTACAGATGGCATGTACAGTAAAATCTTTGAGAGCGTTATGCAAGACGAGCAACATTTTTTTAATACATTTTAACTTGATATACAAGCGATGTCTTGATATACAAGTAGCGTCATGTCACAACTGAGGATAAAAGAGAAGAGTGGCGCCTCTAAATGTAGCAATATGGTTACATTTAATAAAGGTAAAACATTTAGCAACATATTGCTACACTTAGAGGCACCTCTCTTCTATACTCTGTAGTTCCCGATGGATTTTGCTTCTAATCCCCTTGTGGAGGCTTCCATTTGTGGATGGACATTTTATGGTTACACAACCTATCACATTGCTATAATCTTTTTATATGGACTATAAACTGAAGAACTTATGAATAAATGGTTGTGGAACGAATCATCTGAGTTTCCATTATTTCTTATGGGGAAACTCGCTTTGATGTACAAGTGTTTTTGGAACAAATTATGCTCACAATCCAAGGTTTTACTGTATGTCCAAATTATAGAGTTGAAGTGCCATTATTCTTGTTGATATCACATTTAACAGAAAATGTCCTATATGTGATGTTTGATGTGCAGTGCCAGTTATACAATACAGTAGATGAGCCTACAGGCAGCAGAGACAAAAGCGTCTTTTCCCCGTGTTGGGTACTTTATATTTGTATTATCACAATATCCTAAGCCAAGTGATGACCAGAAACTGTTCCTTGTAAAAGAGGTAACCCTGGCCGAGGAAGAAGGGTTACTTGGGGCATTGATGGAAATCTGGCCCTGGTTTCAGGCACAATGGGCCAGATTCACAAAAGAGATACGACGGCGTATCTCTGAGATACGATTGTCGTATCTATGCGACTGATTCATAGAACCAGTTACGCATAGATAGCTCTAAGATCCGACAGGTGTAACTGTGTTACACCGTCGGATCTTAGGCTGCAATTCTAGGCCGGCCGCTAGGTGGCGATTCCATTGCGGTCGGCGTAGAATATGCAAATGACTAGTTACGCCGATTCACGAACGTCCGCTTTGCCCGTCGATCTAAATTTACGTCGTTTTACGTAGAGATGCGTCGCGTAAAACTAAGTATGCCCTCTAGGTGGTCTAAGCAATGTTAAGTATGGCCGTCGTTCCCGCTTCGAAATTTTAAATTTCACGTCGTTTGCGTAAGTCATCCGTGAATGGCGCTGGACGCCATTTACGTTAACGTTCGAAACCAATGACGTCCTTGCGACGTCATTTAGCGCAATGCACGTCGGGTAATTTGACGGACGGAGCATGCGCAGTACGTTCGGCACGGGAACGCGCCCCATTTGAATTAGGCGGGCTTGCGCCGAGCGGATTTACGTTACACAGCTGCAAGTTTACAGGTAAGTGTTTTTTGAATCGGGCACTTACGCTGTAAACCTGCGGCGGTGTAACGTAAATGGGATACGTTACGCCGCCGCTGCGCAACGTATTTCTCTATGAATCTGGCCCAATAAACCTAAACTATGTTTTGGTTAAATAACTGTTAATAAGATTCAAAGGTGTCGGAGTTGGCTGTTAGTGGTGGGATATATCTGCTAGGTCTGATGGCTCTTCATGTTAAAGAAATTGGCACAGAAACATACCGGGGATGATTTGCTAAACCCGGGAAGTGCAAAATGTGGTGCCGCTTAGTATAGAAACTAATCCGTTTCCATGATTTTTTGTCAAAGTTTAATTGAACAAGTTGAAGTTAGAAGCTGATTGGCTACCATGCACAGCTGCACCAGATTTTTCACTTTTTCTAGTTTTAGTAAATCAACCCCAGTGTGTTTATATTGCCCGCCCGGGCAATATATACTGTATACTGTAGACAGGCAGCCTGCTGGTAACTCCTGATGCTTGCCTTCTTTTGGGAAAGCATAACTGA
This sequence comes from Rana temporaria, assembly GCF_905171775.1. Classification (NCBI taxonomy): domain Eukaryota; kingdom Metazoa; phylum Chordata; class Amphibia; order Anura; family Ranidae; genus Rana; species Rana temporaria. The sequence continues at coordinate 49,544,595 of NC_053489.1, forward strand.
GCAGACAAAAAAAAAAAAAATCTTGATGATTGACTCGCATTTGGATTGGGCAATCGTTCTATCTACAGGTACATTTAGTTTCTAAATTGAATGTATTAAATGACATCCTGATCCCACGGGATGATACTTCTCTGTACACATCTGACTTCCTGTAAGTAAGGACATTGCACATATCATCCTAGACCCTAAAATGGATGATGCCAAATAATAGAAGGTGGTACTAGGAATAGCATATAAAGTATCCAATGTCTGTAGAGTTATCTATGGATGTCAATATTTAGTACACAATGTGCCTTCACTAGTTTACCGTCTCTGTAATTCTTATAAGGCGATGGAGTTTTCCTTTTGTTTGCATGCAATATATAGTTAATTTTACACCATACAAATACTTGATTTTTTTTTATTTTTTTTAATTGTATTATTCACAGGGCTTTTTTTCAGGGGGAACTTGGGGGAACTGAGTTCCACCACCTCTGGCTCAGACCCTTTGGTGCCGGCTCACCACAATCACTTGTAAACACAGAAGTCTGGTTTCTGTTTGTACAAGTGACAGCTCTGCACACTGTGTGTAACCCCCCTGAACTCTACACCCTGTATGTAATGCAGTCCTGGTATTTAATGCCCCTTTAAGACCCTTCTACTGTTTGTGAAATCTGAACGGGTCGTTGTTGAGTTCCTGCACCTATTTTCAGAGAAAAAAAGCTCTGATTATTCACATGTTGTTACTAAAAACTTAGAATTGTACCACTATGTACTGAAATGTTTCAATGCCCCCTTTAGTTAGTTTTGTATTGTCACATGATTCAGCCTCCTTCACCCTTGGTGCCATTGTGCCCTTCATTTGGGTTGGCTTCATCACTCAGACATTGGGAAGAATGAGGGCTGCAGAATGATGGATGACGCGTGGTAACCTACAATAATTACAGTGCATTCAGCCTAATATGCTCTTTTACTACCCAAATGCCGAAGGACACTTCGAAACATATAGAAAGATTAAGTAGCTAAAACTAACTTAATGTTGGCTGTCTTTTAATTTACAGCAGGAAAAAAAAGAGGTGAGGTTGCAGTGTGAACCAATCAGACTTTTCTTTTCCATTGTACAGGGCTGTCAATCTAACACTGGCAGCTTACTGACGGATGAAAGAGTGACGATCTCATTAGTGTGGTTAGAATTATTTATTGACCACTCAGACAAGGAAATGACCAAGCAAAACTGGTTAACTGGATTTATCTGTTTTGCTGGTTGCATACTTGTTCTAGAACTGACATGAAGCCAGCCTGTAGCACTTTCTGGTTTCTCAACCAGGGTTCCATGGAACTCCAGGGTTCTTCTAGAGCAGGGGGTGTCAAACTTAATTTCATTGTGGACGGCTTAGCAGTATGGCTGCCCTTCAAGGGCCAGTTGTACCTGTGGTGCACTATGTACAGAGTGCAGGGTTCAAGACGTGCAGAGTCCAGGAATGCAGGGTTCAGGAGTGCTCTACATACAGAGTGCAGGGTTCAGGAGTGCTCTACATACAGAGTGCAGAGTTCAGAGTGTGTAACCTCTACCCCCCTCCCCAAAGGTTCCTTGCATCTCTTTCTCCTACCTGACCCATCTCCAGTACCTCCCTGTGTAAGTGGCTTTGCCTCTCCTTGCATGGAGATTGTTCTCTCCCTCAGATTTTGGAGATCTTTCCCAGCCATGAGTGCGTGCAGAGGTATGATAGATCTGGAGATTGCCGAGAGCAAAACTGTCCCTTGTAAACACAGAAGGCTTCTGTATTTACAAGTGACAGCAGGGAGCGTAAGAAGAGGGTTAGAGCTGGAGGTGGCGCAACTCCATTCCTCCACGCTCTGGCTGCAAAACTGGGTGCAAGGGCCACATGACAAGGCCTGGCGGGTCGGATTTGGCCCCTGGGCCTTGTATTTGACATATGTGTTCTAGAGATTCCCTGAGCATTGAGCAATTTTTGCCTCTCAGATATGTTCCCATTGATACAGTTGCTCTTTTTAGCTATCTGTAAGGGGGTAATCCTGCCTGATGACAAGTGTAAGGAGCATTCTCCCCAGTGCCCATCACACTAATGTATTATGAGTTGTAGATATAGTAATTTTTTAGCAGGGGTTCCCTGAGACCGGAAAGTTATTTTAAGGGTTTCTCGTTGTTGAGAATGGCTGCTGTAAGGAGATATAACTAAAACCCAATCATGTAATATATCCAAAAATTAGTTTAATATAAAATGTAATTAACAAAAATTCATATGTAAAAATGGTCTAACTGAAGAAAGTGTCAAAGTCCCAAGTCCATACAAAATAATGAAAAAAAAATAAAAATACGTGCTATAGACTTCAGTCCAGGTGTGCCACCACCTCGGAGTAAAATTTTATTTTCCCAGATCATGTGGACCCTTTGATTACAAAGAGTCAAACAAGCTTTATCCATCAATATGTCCTCTATGGTAGGAGCCTTTCTTTCCTCCTCCTTAATGATGGCTACTGCAGTCTCTCAAACCACAATCACATGGGATAAATTACGTTTTTTCCCTCTTCCTGGTTGAGTGAGCCACTGGTGAAATAACCAGGACCTTACAGATGCATATGAATTCCTGTCATATGTTCCAGGAGGCAGACCCAGATTTCCTGGCAGAGTATTAGGAGGCAAAGGGCGGTAGATTTATCTTCTTTTATCTTCTTCTTTATCTTCTTTAGCTCTAACAAATATGACCTTTCTGCATCCCAGGCTGCATTTATTATGAATGGGCTGGCATGATTTAAAGTGTAAACACAAGAAACTGCACAAGATTACACATGGACCGAATGTCGGGGGACAACGGGCGGTTAAAAAAAAAAAAAAAAAAAAGTCCGACAATCGACCCATGTGTATGTCGGAGCTGTCAGTTTTTTTGGCACCCCAACGTACTAAGGCAATGTACTATAGCAACTATAGCGTGTGTGTGTGTATGTGTGTATATATATATAATCAGAGACCCTAGGCAATAAAATGGAGGCTGTTGCTATTGTTTGTCACACCGTATTTTCGCATTAACTTTTCAAATGCAATTTTTTGGGGGAAAAAACACCCCACTTTCATAAATTCAAATAAATAATTAAATAAAAACAGTATTTACCCCAATTTTTATATATATAATGTGAAAGATGTTGTTATGCTGAGTAAATGGATACCTAAGCTTTAAAATTGCCCACACTCATGGAATGGCGCCAAACTTTAAAAATCTCCATAGGCAACGCTTTAGAATTTTTCGCAGGTTACATGTTTAGAGTTACAAAGGAGGTCTAGTGCTAGAATTATTTCTCTTGCTCTAACTTTCGCGGCAATATCTCACATGTGTGGGTTGAACGCCATTTACATATGCGGGTGCGAGCTAGGTATGCGTTCGCTTCTGTGTGCGAGCACGAGGGGACAAGGACGCTTTTTTTTATTGTTTATTTTATTTTATTGTTTTACACTTTTCCTTTTAATATTTACTTTTATTCCTATTACAAGGAATGTAAACATTCCTTGTAATAGGAATGGGGCATGAGACCTCTCCTGAATGCTGGAAAGCCTGAGATAAAAAAAAGAATCGATCTCAGGTTCTCCAGCTAAAAAAACGGCAGTGTTTACCTCTGCCAACGCCAGAAGTGACGTCATGACATCAATTTCGGCCTCCGAGGGACCAGATGGTTAACCGCCATGACCGGTGGATTCATTCTCTGGCTCCACGATTGCACAGGCGAGCCCGGAGAAACACCAAAGGGAGGGGAGGGGGACGTTGGCGATGGAGGTCCCCTTTTCGATGCCTGTAAAAGCAATCAAGCGGCTAAAGAGCTGCTATGATGGCTTTTACATTGCAGGGAATTGCTGGCTGAAAAAAAAAGATATCTGGATGATGCCTGTAGCTGTGGACATCATTCCGATATCTCTACTTTAAGTCCCTGAAGTCATATGACAGGGGAAGTGTTTAATATTTTAAATATCAACAGTTTGAATGGGGGATAAATATACAGGTAAAGTAGAATGCCCCTTTTTATATTTGATTTGTTGGGGTCCACCCAGCCCATGCTCCCTGGGGTGGAATTGAAAGTTCCTCTTGATAAATACACTTTGGAGCTGACATTTGGACATCCCGCTTGTGGTGTTTACTTTTCGTCCATCTGCTGCGGTGTAAAACTAAAGAAGGAGCTTACCATTGAACAAGTGTTTATGCTCTGGGTGTCTGGAGAAGCAGAACGCAGCTCCTTGAAAAGCCTCTTATATAGGCAAGAGATGGAGAGACGATAAAGCAAAGAATGTTGCTGTAAATTCATGTTGCTTTTCAGAGTTACTGTATGTGTACAGCAAAGTGCGATTCCCAGTGAAAACATCCGGATCTCCTGGCACCGGCAGCTGCATGCCTCCCGTCCTGTAAAAATGTATCTCCTTTGTATATTCTACCATGGACTGTTCTGTCCTTAAGGGCCCTTTCACGGGGCGGATCAGTAATGATCCGCCTCCATATGTCCGTAAGCTCAGCGGGGATCGCTCCGTATATCCCCGATGAGCCGGCGGCTGACAGGGCGGTCCCCGCACACTATGGGGGGATCGGATGAACATGGACCGTGTGTCCGTGTTCATCCGATCTGCAGACGGAAGAAAAAATAGGACATTCTTCCGTCTGCAAAATCGGATCTTTGCGGAGGCGGGTGATTAGGGGTGTCAGCGGATGTTTATCCGCTGACACCCGCAATCACATAGGGACCAATGTATGTCCCTTTTTCATCCGCAAACGGATAGATGAAAAAGCGGACATACGGTCCGCACGTCTGAAAGGGGCCTTAAATGGGAGTGATGGTATGAATACATCTGAATTCTACGCTGATCAACTATAACTTTATTACCACTGACAGGTAGAGTGAGGAACATTGGTTATCTTGTTACAATGGCACCTGAATATCGGTGGAATATATAAGGCAGCAAGTAAACGCAGCCCCATACACAACAAATACAACACATCAACTTCAGGGCAAGTTGTCCCAATTCAACACAACAGTTGTCCCTGAAGTTGATGTGTTTAATTTGTTATGTGTGTTGCTTCGTAGCCAAAGACTGGTCAAGGGTGTCCATGCTGACCACAGCCAAAAGCACTGGCAATGAAAATGTGAGCATCAAATCTTAGCAAATCTGGAGCAATGGAAGAAGATAGCCTGGTCTGATGAATCATGCTTTCCTTTACATCATGTGGATGGCCAGGTGCGTGCGTGTGTCGCTTTCCTGGGATAGAGAAGGCACCAAGTTGCACTATGGCACAAGGGCAAGCCAGCAGGGGCAGTGTGATGATTTGGGCAATGTTCTTCTGGGAAACCTTGGGTACTGCCATTCATTTGTAGGTATCACCTACCTAAACATTGTTGCTGACCAAGCACACCCCTTCATGGAAACAGTATTCCCTGATGTCAGTGGCCTCTTTCAGCAGGATAATGAACCCTGTCACACTGAAAAAATGGTTCAAGAACCATTAAGGTATTGACTTGAACTCCGAATTCTCCAGATCTTAAGCCAGTTGATCTGGAAAAAGCAAGTCGGATCTATGGAGGTCTCGCCTCGCAACTTATAAAGGATCTGCTACTGAATGCTTGGTTACAGATACCACAGCATACCTTCAGAGGTCTAGTGGCATCCATACCTCAATGGCTCAGGGCTGTTTTGGTGGCAAAAAAGGGACCTACTCAAAATTAGGCAGATGATGATAAACATATGGCTGCTTCAATGATGGCTTCATGGCCTTTCTCAAGGCTTTCTTCTAAAGACGACAATGTCAAGGTCACCAGAACTAGTGTCCCCATTGGAAGATTTTCAGTCTATTTTTTTTTTTTTCTAGGAACGACCCAAAATTTGGGTTATTTTTTATTTAATTTTTTTACTTTCACTCGCAATAAAAATGGTAAACGGGACAAATAGAGAGGGTGAATCTCCTTAATGGGGGCACATACAGGAATAAAAACTGAAGAGTTCTAATCCCTCTCCACTCTATCCAAAACAAAAAAATTAATAGATTTGCCTTCATTTATACTTTAAAGCGGTTCTCCACCTTAAAGTGGAGTCCCGCTGATCGGAACCCTCCCCCCCTCTGGTGTCACATTTGACACCTTTCAGGGGGAGGGGGGTGCAGATACCTGTCTAAAGACAGGTATTTGCACCCACTTCCGGCCACACGCTACGGGCAAAAGACAGGTTTTTCTGACTTCCCGTCTGTCGCCCGTTGTGTGCTGGGAACACTCGGCTCCCAGCACACAGCGTGTGAGCCAATCCGCGGGCGCAGCGCGACTCGCGCATGCGCCGTAGGGAACCGGGCAGTGAAGCCGCAGCGCTTCACTTCCTGGTTCCCTCAGCGTGGATGGCGGGGGGAGCAGCAGAGAGACGAGCGATCGCTCGTGCTCTGCTGCGATCGGCGCTGGACTCCAGGACAGGTAAGTGTCCTAATATTAAAAGTCAGCAGCTGCAGTATTTGTAGCTGCTGGCTTTTAATATCTTTTCCCCATGGCACATCCGCTTTAAGTTAAAAGTTGCAGAAAGGCTTGAGGAAATTGGCAGCACTGAGATGTATAAATAGATAAAATTGCAAAGAAGTTTCTTTAGCAAACTAAGTCCCCGATCACACCAAATCCGACTTTGAAATACAACTTCACTTTTTCGGCCCCTAAAACATATTGGCCAATAATAGGGTTATCGGCATTTTGCCGGCAAAAGAAAAAGGCGCAGAAAATGCACGCGAGTTTGCCACAATTTTATTGTGCTTATGGTGTGTTTCATAGGTCACTCAAAAAACGCATAGAAAACATAACATGGGTGCGTTATTAATGCGTTTTTGCAGCATTTTCAATGCATTCCAATGAAGATGTGTGGTTTTGGTGTATTTTTTTATTTTTTTAACTGACCAAAAATGCAGCCAGCGAGATTTTTAACACCACAATGGAAGCGCAACTGACCAGTGTGAAGACATACATAGAAGTTAAAGGGATGCATTTTTCTTGAGCTTTTTTTTGCGCTAAAGGTGCTAATAATGGCCGACAATAAATTCATATTCATTAAAATTCATGATATTAATTAAAAAGTCTACGGCTCGACCCAGGGCTGGACTGGGACAAAAATTTGGCCCGGGACTTCATCCAGACTGGCCCACTTTGACAGGTCTCTCCATGGCGGCCGGACAACTCCCGCACCCCCCCCCCCTCCCTCGACCACCCAAGCCCCCTCTCCCCCTTCACTAGCCACTAGCCGTTCTACTTTGTTAGAGTAGAATGGCTGGTACTGGTACTCTTATAGGCAGTAACAGTGGGAAAGCTAGACATTATTTCACCCGGGGCAAAGAATGTTTGGTGCCCCCCCTTATGGGACAAGATTGGGCAGAAAAGAGAAACTCCCAGGCCATAGCGGTTGAGTCGGCTATCTGTCCCCTCCCATATGCTCCTCTGGTCCTCCCCCTGCTTCTTTGTCCCCCCAGGTGAGCGCTGCGGGGAGGAAGAGGAGGTGAGCACTGCGGGAAGTGAGAGACAGAGTAGCGGAGGGGGGCGGTGGTCCGCTGTCACTGAAGCCGGCCCCCGGGAAACTCCCTGTAGTCCCAATGGTCAGTCCATCCCTGGCTCAACCCTGATCATTGCAAAGAGCCGGGGCTCTTTAACCATGTGATCGGCTGTGTCCAATCGCAGCTGGTCACATAACGCGGAAAAGGCCAAAAACCGTCTCCCATCTCCCCACACCAACAGTGTGTGGCGAGGAGAGCCAATCGGTGGCATCCAGATGATCAGTGCCCTGATTACAATACAGAGCCACCAGTGGCAGCAATCAGTGCCCACAAGTGCCATCAATCAGTGCCCTTTAGTGATGCCAGTCAGTGCTGGCTATCCGTGCTGCCCATTAATGCCCATCGTTGCTGCCCATTAATGCCCATCAGTGCCCATAAATGTGGCATATTAGTGCCCATAAGTGGCACCTCATCATTGCCCATCAGTGTAGCCTATCTGTGCTGTCCTCATCAGTGCATATCAGTGAAGGAGAAAAATTACTTATTTACAAAATTTACTAACAGAAACTAAGAAAAACATCTTTTTTTTTTTTTTACTTTAACCACTTGACTACAGGGCACGTTCAGCTTTCAGTGTTGTCACACTTTGAATGACAATTGCGCGGTCATGCTACACTGTAACTATGTGAATTTTCTTTATAATTTTCTTCGCACAAATAGAGCTTTCTTTTGGTGGTTTTTAATCATTGCTGTTTTGTTTTTTTTGTAAATTCATTGGTTTTGTGCTCCTTTTTTATTGATTTTTTTTGTTGCTTTTCGTGACTAATGCATCGTCCATAAGCTTTCTACTGGTATTATGATTTGCAGCAATATACATAGTGTGAGCTGTCGTTGTAGGAGAACCAATGCCATTCTTCCGCTCCACCTGACACAGCAATCTGACCGTAATGTTCCCTGATTTACATCTTGATTAAACAGTGTAAGCTTCAGAGAACAACATTGTTTGTACAGTTGTGATTACAGATAATGACAAAGTGATTAAGAAAATGGACTTAAAAGTCTGTAATAAAAAAAAAAAAGTTGAAAAGTATAGAAGAGAGTAGGCAGTTAAATTGTTCTTTTAACCACGATTTTCTGTAGGTTTATATCTGAAGGCGGATATGATTTTTGTTTATTAAATTTATAAAAGCTACAGCCGTTATTCTCCTCTTCCTACTCCAAGGAGCAAATTTATCAAAATGAGAGAAAATAAACTTTTCCATAAACTGTGCCAAATCTAGCTAGTCACGATTATTTTCTGTTCTCCGTAATACCTCTCAACTGTCTTAAAGCTCTTGTAAAGCCTGGGGAAAAAAAACCTGTAAGACAAAGGCATAATGAACTAGCTCGTTATGAAATACTTACCTTAGAACGAAGCCCTCAGGCTCTGCCCGCTGTGATGGCTGACATCTTCCCCGGTGTTTCTTCCATCACAGTTTACGGCACAGGCTTTGAAGGTTCGGCACGGTAAGCCGGACCTTCAGAATGCATGCGCCGATGACGTCATTGACTGCATGCACTGAATATCCCCTAAACTGTGCAGGTTTAGGAGATTTTCACAGTACCTACAGGTAAGCTTTACTATATTATGTAAGTACAAGTAAAAAAATAATGCTGCATACACACGATCGTTATTCATGTCATGGAAAAAAAACTAAGTTTTTCTCAACGTTTTTTGTTCTCAAGCCTGCCTTGCATACACACAATCGTGATCAAAAAATGCTTGAGCAAAGTGCGGTGACGTACAACACGTACAGCGGCACTATAAAGGGGAAGTTCCATTTGAATGTCGCCACCCTTTGGGCTGATTATGCAAATTTCCCTTCTCATAACTTGCTTCTGAGCATGCGCGTTTTTTTCCCTGTCGTTAAAGCCTACACACGACCATTTTTCACGACGAGAAAAAAACAGAGCAGGTTCTAAATTTTTGATGCCCATTTTTCTCGTCGAGAAAAATGCTCTGGAGCCCACACACGACCGTTTTTTACGACCAATTAATAAAAATGCATTTTTCTCGTCATGAAAAACGGTTGTGTGTACGCAGCATAATACTTTACTTCCACTTTAAGGCCTGTTTCACATGGACATTAACTTGTACAAGAGCAGTGTAAACAATAATAATATTTGCAGAGAATTCAGCAAGCTTTGTTTGAAGCTTTTAAAGTACCATTCAACTCCAGTTTGTGAATGTAGAGCACAGTTCCTACTGGGATTTCAGATTGCCGCTTTAAACAAGCTGCTAGCAAACTACAGAACCTCTTGAAGCTTGTTGAAAACCTGCTAAAGCCTGATAGCAGCTTGCTTAAAGTGGCAATCAACACTCCCGTTAGGATCTGGGCATAAAATGTCCAGACTGAAGTTGAATGGTACTTTAACCACCTCAGTACCGTGCTATGGCCAAAAGATGGCTACAGTGCGGCGCTCTTGTTCTGGAGGGTGTCCATGGTCGTTTTCTCAAAATGCATTTCCCACGCACCCCTTTGGAGCATGCATCGTGCACGCTCTTTGCGAGGTAAAGGGCCAATCAGCAGCCCTTTACCATGTGACCACATGTAAACAAACTTGGCAGTTTATTGGTATCCCTTTCCAAACATGCAGTCACTGTGTGAGGAAAGGAGTGCTGATAACTGGCAAGGCTGACTGTGCACGTTTACACTGATAATCGGGGCACTGATCATCAGTGCCTTGATAATCAGTGCTTCCCCAATAATGGCAATCAGTGGTCATTATTGCAGCTTATCAGTGCTCATCAGTGCCTCCTCGTCAGTGCCCATCAGTGCAGCTTATCAGAGCTGCCTCTTCACCAGTAACCATCAGTGCTGCCTCACTAGTACCCATCTGTGCCGCCTCACCAGTGCCCATCAGTGCAGCCTCATCAGCACACATCACTGCTCCTATACAAGCTGCAGCCTGTGTGAAACAGGTCTAAGATGGAAATGTGGAACAATGTGTGTAGCACCAAAGTGTGTAGGCAAGGACACACCACTGCTGCACTCACTCCATTGGTGGGACATGATGATGTCATGAGCAAAAAAATTAAATTTAGCAATGGGGGAGATTTCTTAAGACTGGAGCACTCAGAATCTGTTGTAAATAGTAACCAAACCGCTTCTAACTTGTTCTGTTAAACTTTGGCAATAAAACCTGGAAGATGATTGGCTACTATGCACAGCAGCACCAGATTTTGTCTGCACCAGTTTTAGTAAATCTCCCCCAATGTTTTTTTTACGCCACTGCTTTTCTTTAATACCGATGATTGAAAATATCAAACACAATCAATTAGGGCCAGGGTTTGTCAACCAGGGATCCTCCTAGAAGTTGCTAAGGGATCCATAAGCAGTGGTGCATTGATCCCCGACTAAATATGTAATAAGGCACAATGTAAGGCCACAGTTTTCCACAGACCACCAATGTAAGGGGGCCCTTCTCCACAGATCAACAATGTGAAGGAGCCTTTATCCACAGACCAACAATGTAAAGGGGCCCTTCTCCACAAACCAACAATGTAAGGGATTTGTAGAGAAGGGCCCCTTAGACTGTTGGTTTCGTGGAGAAGGGCTCCTTTACATCGTTGATCTATGGAGAAGGGCCCCATCACATTGTTGGTCTGTGGAGAAGGAACCCATTACATTGTTGGTCTGTGGAGAAAGGCCCCATTACATTGTTGGTCTGTGGAGAAGGGCTCCCTTACATTGTTGGTCTGTGGAGAAGGGCTCCCTTACATTGTTGGTCTGTGGAGAAGGGCTCCCTTACATTGTTGGTCTGTGGAGAAGGGCTCCCTTACATTGTTGGTTTGTGGAGAAGGGCTCCCTTACATTGTTGGTCTGTGGAGAAGGGCTCCCTTACATTGTTGGTCTGTGGAGAAGGGCTCCCTTACATTGTTGGTCTGTGGAGAAGGGCTCCCTTACATTATTGGTCTGTGGAGAAGGGCTCCCTTACATTATTGGTCTTTGGGGAAGGGCTCCCTTACATTATTGGTCTGTGGGGAAGGGCTCCCTTACATTATTGGTCTGTGGGGAAGGGCTCCCTTACATTATTGGTCTGTGGGGAAGGGCTCCCTTACATTATTGGTCTCCGTGAACCCTTGCAAAGCCGGCCATGACTCAGGAAATTCTAAAATATGAATAAAGTCAGTGCATTAATATGATCAGAAGGTTTTAGATTTAAACTAGTATATTAGTACATAAAATAAATAAAATAATTCATACCCAGTGCAGAGAATTTATTTTTTTATACCCCCAGACTCTATATGATATTTTTTATTAATAATCACAAAGGTTATGATAATGCCAAAAAAATGTAAACTGTGCAAATTGTAATGTGCTTTTACATTGGTAATCGGTGGAAATATGCCCCCGCATGTTGATGGTCAGAGGAAATATGCCCCCCCCCCCATACATTGGTAACCACAAAGGGTCCAAAAAGGGAAGGAGAAACTACTCACTATACCGAAAGTAGAATTTATTGAGTCATCCAACACACAGACTACTCCACCCAATGTATAATGTTGCTGGAAGGCCTGTTAAGAAAGGGGCCGGGAGATCTGTTGCTGCTGGCTGGCCTGTTGCTGCTTGCTGCTGGCTGGCCTGTTGCTGCTTGCTGGCCTGTTGCTGCTTGCTGCTGGCTGGCCTGTTGCTGCTTGCTGCTGGCTGGCCTGTTGCTGCTTGCTGCTGGCTGGCCTGTTGCTGCTTGCTGCTGGCTGGCCTGTTGCTGCTTGCTGCTGGCTGGCCTGTTGCTGCTTGCTGCTGGCTGGCCTGTTGCTGCTGGCTGGCCTGTTGCTGCTTGCTGCTGGCTGGCCTGTTGCTGCTTGCTGCTGGCTGGCCTGTTGCTGCTTGCTGCTGGCTGGCCTGTTGCTGCTTGCTGCTGGCTGGCCTGTTGCTGCTTGCTGCTGGCTGGCCTGTTGCTGCTTGCTGCTGGCTGGCCTGTTGCTGCTTGCTGCTGGCTGGCCTGTTGCTGCTTGCTGCTGGCTGGCCTGTTGCTGCTTGCTGCTGGCTGGCCTGTTGCTGCTTGCTGCTGGCTGGCCTGTTGCTGCTGGCTGGCCTGTTGTTGCTGGATGGCCTGTTGCTGGCTGCTGGATGGTCTGTTGTTGCTGGCTGCTGGATGGCCAGTTGTTGCTGGCTGCTGAATGGTCTGTTGTTGCTGGTGGGGAGAGGGGTCTATTGCTGCTGGCTAGGGTCTATTGTTGCTGGGGGCATTTTATTTCAGTGCGGTCTCTATTTTCTGGGGTAGATCTATTGTTACTAGGGAGTATTTTGTTGCTGGGGTCAGTCTAATGTTGCTAGGGAGTTTAATTTTGCTTGAGGTGGGGGTATTTTGTTGTAGCGGGTTTAATTGTTCGATTGATGTTTTCTTGAGGGGGGGGGGGGTCTATTGTTGCAAGGGGTGGTCTATATTTTATTGGTTTTCTTGTTATCAAATTACTTGGCACCACCATATGAAGGGTTCTGTATTCTCTAAAAGGGTGGTACTGAGAGGTGGGTAGGGGTGGAACCAAAGGACGGTGGTTAGGGGACAGAGACAAGGGGTGACTCGGAAATGGGGATTACTTGTAGCTATTCTCTGAGAAAAAAAGCCCTGATCGTGGCGTTTACCTCTTCTTTCTTTGATATTCACTGAGGCATATTGCAACGCTGACTAGCCATGTATTTGCATGACAACCTGCCCAGAGATGTGGTCAGGGCCATCGTACACACACAAGAGCACCCCAGAGCACTGTGCATCAAGCTTCATGTCTTCAGTTCTCTTATGCCTGAGCAACTAAGCTTCCAGAGCTGGAGCTGGCTCGTTGAGCTTGTCCTGTTCACAGCGTGACGTTCCTGGGCTCACTCAATACGCTAACCAGCAGCTGCTTCTGTAAAAAATCCACAGGGGCGTCTCGAGTCCTGCAACTTCCAACTATTTATGACCTTTCAGATACCTTCTGTTTTAGTCAGAGGCGAAACAAACAGGCAGGATAAGTTAATTTATTATTGAATCGACGACAAGATTTTTTTCTCAGCATGTTCATAAATCATTTTTTGGGAGAAAAGGCCCACAACTACAAATTGTGCCTGGCAGCAGAAAATCAACAAGTCAGAGAACTCAACTGACAACACTGCTTGTGATTTCAGTACAGCGGAGGCAGCGTTGTCAGCCCAGTACTAGAAGTCAGGACATAGGCAGGCGCACCCTAATCAACTTGTCTGCTGCAAATGCCCCTGTTTGGACCCATGATATTTCACCAAAGCCCCCTAATGGGGTTCCTAAAAAAAATGATAAAAATTGAATAAAAAAAATTGTAAATAATATTAAAAAAAAAATTGTAAAAAAAAAAAATGTATTTGAAAGAAATTATAAAAAATAAAATGGTAAAAAAAAACAACTACTGACACCAGCAGTATATACTGTATACACGTGAACACGTATATGTGTTTGAGCTTTAGGGTGCACGCCCTAATGCAATAGGCTGTGCACACCTATGAGTCATGGGCTTACTGTATTTCTGGTCAGAATTAACACATACTTATGTACTTGCAGAATTTTTACCGACCTACATAGTGAAATGTAGATATAACCCATTTTTTTTTTTTTTGCCCAGACATATAGGTAGATTCAGTAAGAGTTAGGCCGGCTTATCAGTAGATAAGCCGACCTAACTCAGAATCTAAGCCGACCTATGTTTAAGCGTATGCTCAAACAGAGATACGCTTAAACATATCTAAGATACGACGGCTTGCGCCGTCCTATCTTAGATTGCAATATTTTGGATGGCCGCTAGGTGGCGCTTCCATTGCGGTCAGCGTAGAATATGTAAATGAGGGGATACGCCAATTCACGAACGTACGCCAGGCCGACGCAGTACTTTTACGCCGTTTACGTAAGAGATAGGCCGCGTAAAGTTAGAGCTAGGCCCTAGTGGAATAGTAATGTCAAGTATGGCCGCCGTTCCCGCCGCGAAATTCAAAATGTTTACGTCGTTTGCGTAAGTCGTCCGCGAATAGGGATTTACATCGTTTACGTCCACGTCAAAATCAATAGGCCCGTACGGCGTACTTAGCCGCAATGCGCACTGGGAAATGTAGCAGTAGCCAAAAAACGTCAAAAACTTTTACCATTAAACTCATTACCATTAAACACGCCCCCCTCCAACCCATTTGAATTAGGCGCCCTTACGCCCGCCGCGTTTACACTACGCCACCCTAAGTAAGGAGGTAAGTGCTTTGAGAATCATGTACTTGCCTCTCTTACTTAAGGCGGCGTAGTGTAAACACGCTAGGCTATGCCGCTGCAAATTAGCGCGCCCCTACCTGAATCTACCTAATACACTTTAAAGGGGAACGTTACCCTCCTTTGAAATTGTCTTCTTTTATCCACACTTACCTTTGGTGTTCTTTATATTCTGTAATAATATACTGTAGCGCTACCACCTCAGGAGCCGCTGGTTAGATTTCTGATCGGCATAATTGTGTTACCTCTGTGATGTGTCTAGGGGTAATGATGATGAGAGCAATGACGGAATGTCCAGACAATTGGTTGACGTTTTCTGTGCTTTTATTTTGGGTCAAACATGACCAACAGTCAACTTGAGGTAGATAGGATAGGTTGGTGAAAAGAAGAGAACTTTGAAGATTCAGGCTATGGATAAATGAAGCAGTCCTGCCTCCAATGATTAATCTTGCTTCGTCGCCACTCCAGCCAAAGTGGGTATAGTGCCCCTGGACAGGTCCCTCTCACAGGCCTGGCAGCCAGGGTGTCACTTGGAACCACTGAGAGGGAACAAGTCTCTGCCACCGACTTGGCTCTAATAGAATTGAGATTAGTAAAGTGCCTCTGCCACCGGCCCAGTACTTAGGAACATAGATAGTAGAGCGAATCCTCCCAGTCAATAATTTGCCTGAATCTCCCTCAGATAGACTTGCTAACTTGGGACCACCGACTAACAGTTTGCAGCATACAACCTGTCAGTGTCTGGTCACCCAGATCCCCGATGGTTCGTCCGTGCCCTATTGGATCACCTGCCTCCGGTTCACCTCAGACCGACTCCCCACCAAACAGCACAACTCGCTTGGGATCTTCTTAATAAGAGATGGGGGACCCAGTAGGTCACGGGGGGCCCTTGGCAGCATCAGTTGCTCTGGGCCATGAGGGCCCAGAGTCGGGAACTCCGTGTAGCACGTGCACCCGGCCTGGTAGGCCATATCGCCAGGGCCCGTGATGTGCGCACACCCTAAAGGTGGGTGCTGCACCTGGAACCAGGGATCTGCGCAGCCCCCGAAAAATGGCCTCCGCCACAGAAATACCCTCCCCCACAGAAATACCCTCCCCCATCATGCCCCGCGAGGGAAAACACTCCTCTGATTGGCTGCTGGGAAAGAAGGCGCCTCCGCCTGAACTCCTCTGGCGCTACCTGCCATTCAGAAATGGAACTACATCTCTGGAGCACAGAATGACCCACAGGACAGTTCAGGGCTGGCAACGGCCGAATTTAAACAAATCAACATTGATGAAAGCAAATAACTCTCTCAT
The DNA here is from genome assembly GCF_905171775.1 of Rana temporaria. Classification (NCBI taxonomy): domain Eukaryota; kingdom Metazoa; phylum Chordata; class Amphibia; order Anura; family Ranidae; genus Rana; species Rana temporaria. Next base: position 49,560,623 of record NC_053489.1, read on the forward strand.
CCACAAAATTTGACATAGCACCTGTACTGAAAAGTACACAGGTGCTACAATACTTAAAAGTTTAATGAATCCAACGTTGTGCGATTTTTCACACCCTGCTGTTTTACTCCGGGTCCTGTTCTTATTATTCATTTCATTTCAAGAATAATACTGAGAATGATTTTCAAGAAGGATATTAAAAAGATCTGCCATGGGTGTGAAATATTTTACACATTCTTTTATTTAAAACTTTGTACAATTTATTGGTTATGTTAATAAGACCTGAAACTTTTTTAAGGGTTTCTCAGGGCTAATAAAGTTGAGGAAAAACTCTATAGACCAGCCTTTCTCAACATTTTCAACACAAAGGAACCCGTGAATTAACTTTCTGGTCTAATAATTACTATATCTACAACTCCTGATACATTAGTGTGATCAATAGAATGAATGCTCATTACACCTGGTGGTCATTGGGACAAAATACTCGCTCGCAGATGGCTAAAAAGATCAATGGTGTTATTGGGAACTGATCTAGGGGCAGAAATTGCTCAAAAAATCCCTAGCAAGCTCTGGAGGGACCCTAGGGTTCCATGGAACTCTGGTTGAGAAACCCTACTATAGAGTGTCACTTAAGTAAGCCTGCTGGAGCTGCTGATGTCACATTCAAGATGGCGGCACCCAGCAGCATTCTTGGAGCTTTTTGGATGTTTGCATAATAACATTTTTAACTGTTGGGGAAATCAATAGTGGAGAAGGATCTGGGGGTTTTGGTAGATAATAAGCTCAATAATGGCATGCAATGCCAAGCTGCTGTTTCCAAAGTGAGCAAAGTCCCTTCTTGTATTAAGAGAGGTATGGACTCCAGAGACAGAGATATCATTTTGCCCCCCTGTACAAATCATTAGTAAGACCTCATCTGGAATATGCAGTTCAGTTTTGGGCCCCAGTTCTCAAAAAGGATATCGGAGAACTGGAGAAAGTGCAGAGAAGGCCAACCAAACTGATAAGAGGCATGGAGGAGCTCAGCTATGAGGAATGACTAGAGGAACTGAATGTATTCACTCTTGAGAAGAGGAGATTAAGGGGGATATGATCAACATGTATAAATACATAGGTGGTCCATATAGTGAACTTGGTGTTGAGTTATTCACTTTAAGGTCATCACAGAGGAAAAGGGGGCACTCGTTTCATCTAGCGGAAAGGAGATTTCCAAATACAGAAAGGTTTCTTTATAGTAAGAGCTGTGAACATGTGGAACAGACTCCATCCAGAGGTGGTTCTGGCCAGCTCAGTAGATTGCTTTAAAAAAGGCCTGGATACTTTCCTAAACGTACATAGTATAACTGGATACTAACATTTATAGGTAGAGTTGATCCAGGGAATATCCGATCAGAGGGGATCAGGAAGGAAATTTTTTCCCCTGCTGTTAAGCACATGAGATCATGCTTTGCTGGTTTTTTTTTTTTTTCTTTTTCTGGATCAATTGTGTATATGGGATTTTATGATTTTTGATTTTTTTATTGGTTGAACTAGATGGACTTTTTTTTTTTTAACCTGACTAACTATGTAACTATGTTTTGTAGTTTCCTGGCGTACATTAGCAGTCACTTTTTTTGGTAAACTAATACTACCTAACTGCCTTAAAGGGGTTTTAAAGTTTCATTTTTTTTTTTACTTACCTCCACTGTGCAGCTCGTTTTGCACAGAGTGACTCCTATCCAAATCTTCTGGGGTCCCTCGGCGGCCGTCTTGGCTCCTTCCCGCTTCTGGTAACCCCTCTGCGAAGCGAGGGGGTTACCTTGCAGGTGCGCTCCTGAGTCCTGTATCTGGCATCCATAGCCGCCGACTACAGGACTTGGCCCCACCCCCCCGACCCTTGCGTAATTGGAGTTGATTGAGAGCAGCGCGAGTCAATGGCTGCGCTGCTATCAATCTATCCAATGAAGAGCCGAGAAGCAAGCACATTCTCGATGCGGGACTTTCGAGTCAGGTTCAGGTAAGTAAGCGGCTGGGGGGGGGCTTGGGGGGTTGTAAGTAGCAGATGTTTTTTCACCTTAATGCATAGGATGCATTAAAGGAGTTGTAAATGAATTATTTTTTTCACCTTAAAGCGGATGTGCCATGAAAAAAAAATTTAAGGCCAGCAGCTACAAATACTGTAGCTGCTGACTTTTAATATTGGGACACTTACCTGTCCTGGAGTCCAGCGCCGTCCGCAGCAGAGGACGAGCGATCGCTCGTCACTCTGCTGCTCCCCCCGCCATCCACGGTGAGGGAACCAGGAAGTGAAGCGCTCCGGCTTCACTGCCCGGTTCCCTACGGCTCATGCGCGAGTCACGCTGCGCCTGCCGATTGGCTCCCGCTGTGTACTGGGAGCCGAGTGTTCCCAGCACACAACGGGGGGGGGGGGGGGGCGGCGGGAGGTGACGTCATGCCCGAAGTCTGCCTGAGACTGTTGTGGCCGGAATTGGGTGCAAATACCTGTCTTTAGACAGGTATCTGCACCCCCTCCCCCCTGAAAGGTGTCAAATGTGACACCAGAGGGTTTCCGATCAGCGGGAGTTCCACTTTAGGATGGAGCCTCGCCATAATGCAATCCTTGCATTAAGGTGAAAAAACATCTGGTGCTGCCTGTGCGGTGGCGATATCCTCATCACCGCTCAGCCTGGCCGCTGATTGGCTAGAGCGGATGGATTGAGAGCAGCGCAGCCATTGGCTGGCGCTGCTGTCAATCACATCCAGTGACGCGGCGCGCCGAGGGGCGGGGCCGAGTGATACAGTGAGTGGCTATGGCCGCTCGCTGTATCACGGGAGCGCGCCCGCAATTACTGACCACCATGCGAGCTCTCGCATGACTGTGGTGAGTAATTGCGGGGAAGATAGAGACAGCCGCCAAGGGACCCCAGAAGACGTGGATCGGGGCCACTCTGTGCAAAACGAACTGCACAGTGGAGGTAAGTATAACATGTTTGTTAATTTAAAGGAAACATTTTTTTTCCTTTAGTGACCCTTTAAGTTGGAAAAACGTGAAGGTTTACACCTTGTCACAGGCCCTACATGGTTGGCGCTTTTCATGGAGACCTACACTTATAACCACTACGGCAGGAATTTACAGTTGCAGGTGAAGTTGGTGCTATTACAATGAAGAGTAATACGGGAACATTGGATGGTCTGATCCTGGATGGAGGTGGAGGTGGAGGACAGGAATATAGAAGCAGCTGTTTTTGCACCCTTCTGTGTTCCACATAGGTCAACGGATTGGAGTCTGATGGATTCTATTTTGTGTCATTGATAACCAGGGAGAAGGCAGCAGCTGCTGAAACCAGAGAACCCAATCAATATGACAACGTATCATACATTCCTGCCTTTCACCGACATGCTTCACTTCACTGCCTCTTACACCTCGCTTCTATGCCTTTCCATAACCTTCCTGACACCGAGAGTCATTCTCAGGAGGTGTCATGATGTGATGTATTGACTGTACATTAAAGGAATGGGGCAGGGGTGGTACCGACTTTAAATGGTCTCAGCATTATATGAGTTAAGGTGTCCTCCAAACTCATCTGTAGCCAAACTCCAAATTTGCATATTTTTTTTTATTAACTTGAGTGAGCTGCGAGTTGTAACATTCCTATCCATATTTCTCAACAAATTCTCTGAGATGGGAATGACCCAGCCTGCAGTTTATTGCAGTACATTTTTTTTTCACAAGATCCATGGGGCCAGATACACAAAGAAGCACCTACCTTTAGGCGGGTGTATCGTATCTCAGATAAACTACGCCGCCGTAACTTAGAGCGGCAGGTCCCGTATTCAGGCGTAGTGTAAATGGGCCGGCGTAAGCCTGCCTAATTCAAACTAGGCTGGTAGGGGGCGTGTTGTATGTAAATGATTCGTGACCCCACGTAAATGACGCGCTTAACGAACGGCGCATGCGCGCGCATGTTCAGTATCGCGTTGAAATTTCTAAATAAATTACGCCCGCTCAATGCTTAGTCGACGTGAACGTAACCTACACCCAGCCCCATTCACGGACGACTTACGTAAACAACGTAAAATACGACGCTGTTCGGACGTTTCCGACGTCCATACCTAACATGACTTGCCCCTGCTTTATGAGGTATAACTTTACGCCGGTCAGACGCCTTACGTAAACGACGTATCTTGATACGCCGGGCGCACGTACGTTCGTGAATCGGCGTATCTAGCTTATTTGCATATTCGACGCAGAAATATACGGAAGCTCCCCTAGCGGCCAGCGTAAATATGCACCCCAAGAGACTTACGCCGTTCGTATCTAGGCAAAATTCATGCGTAACTGATTCTAAGAATCAGGCGCATAGATACGACGGCGCACATTCGGACTTACGACGACGTACGTGGAGTTACGCCGCCGTAAGTCCTTTGTGAATCTGGGCCTAGATATGAGTCCAGAGCTCATCTCTTCTCGTTGTCGGATAGATTTTTTTATTTTTAAGTTCATGCATGTTTAGTAACCACCTCAACTCCAGAACGTTTTAACCTCTTAATGACCAGGCCGTTTTTTGCTATTTATCACTGCCTTAGTTTAACTGGTAATTGCGCGGTCATACAGCTTTGTACCCAAACAAATTCTATAGCTTTCTTGTAGTGGTATTTGATCATCGTCGGGTTTTATTTTTTGTTATATAAACGTCAAAAGACAAAAAGTTTTGAAATAAAAATATTTTTAGTTTCTGCTATTTAAATATTTTCAATAAAAAATAAATAAAGATTTCTTCATAAATTGTGACCAAAATGTATTCTGCTACATGAGTTTTGGTAAAAAAAAATACTAATATGTGTATATTGATTAGGTTGCGTGCAAGTTATATAGGTGGATTCAGAGAGAGTTAGGCCGGCGTATCAGTAGATACGCCGACCTAACTCGGAATCTGCACCGTCCTAAGTTTAAGTGTATTCTCAAACTGAGATACACTTAAACCTAGCTAAGATACGACGGCCTGCGCCGTCGTATGTTAGGGTGCAATATTTAGGCTGGCCGCTAGGTGGCGCTTCCGTTGAGTTCGGCGTAGAATATGAAAATGCATAAATACGCCTATTCACGAACGTACGCTTGCCCGTCGCAGTAAAGATATGCCGTTTACGTAAGGCCTTTTCAGGCGTAAAGTTATTTCATCAAATAGCTGGACTAGTAATGTTAAGTATGGCCGTCGTTCCCGCGTCAAAATGTGAAAATTTTACGTCGTTTGCGTAAGTCGTCCGTGAATAGGGCTGGACGTAATTTACGTCCACGTCGAAACCAATACGTCCTTGCGGCGTACTTTGCCGCAATGCACACTGGGATATGTACACGGACGGCGCATGCCGTAAAAAAACGTCAATCACGTCGGGTCACAGTTAATATGCATAAAACACGCCCCCCACATCCTCATTTGAATTAGGCGCACTTACGCCGGCCTATTCACGCTACGCCGCCGTAACTTAGGAGGCAAGTACTTTGTGAATACAGTACTTGCCTCTCTGACTTACGGCGGCATAGTATAAATACGCTACGCCGCCGCAAAGATGCGCGCCCCTACCTTAATCCAGCTAATAGTGCCTACTTACTATGTTCTATGCCGTATATCAGAAAAATGAGTACACCCCTGTAATTTTTGTAAATATTTTATTATATCTTTTCATGTGACAACACTGACGAAATTACACTTTGCTCCAAGCTGTAAAGTAATGAGTGTACAGCTTGTATAACAGTGTAAATTTGCTGTCCCCTCAAATTTACTCAACACACAGCCATTAATGTCTAAACAAAAGCGAGTACACCCCCAAGTGAAAATGTCCAAATTGGGCACAAAGTTTCAATATTTTGTGTGGCCACCATTATTTTCCAGCACAACCTTTAACCACCTTAGGCATGGAGTTCACCAGAGCTTCACAGCTTGCCCCTGGAGTCTTCTTCCACTCCTCCATGATGACATCACAGAGCTGGTGAATGTTGGAGACCTTGCGCTCCTCCACCTTGTTTTTGAGAATGCTCCACAGATGCTCAATAGGGTTTAGGTCTGGAGACATGCTTGGCCAGTCCATCACCTTTACCCCCAGCTTCTTCAGCAAGGCAGTGGTCATCTTGGAGGTGTGTTGTGGGTCGTTATGTTGGAATACTGCCCTGTAGCTCAGTCTCTGAAAGGAGGAGATCATGCTCTGCTTCAGTATGTCACAGTACATGTTGACATTCATGGTTCCCTCAATGAACTGTAGCTCCCCAGTGTCGGCAGCACTCATGCACTTCCAGACCATGACACTCCCACCACCATGCTTGACTGTAGGCAAGACACACTTGTCTTTTGTACTCCTCACCTGGTTGTCGCCACACACGCTTGATACCATCTGAACCAAATAAGTTTATCTTGGTCTCGTCAGACCACAGGACATGGTTCCAGTAATCCATGTCCTTAGTCTGCTTGTCTTATTTGCGGGCATTCTTGTGCATCATCCTTAGGAGAGGCTTCCTTCTGGGATGACAGCCATGCAGACCAATTTGATGCAGTGTGCGGCGTATGGTCTGAGCACTGACAGGCTGACCCCCCCACCCCTTCAACCTCTGAAGCAATGCATACGTCTATTTGGCCACTGCAGCTAAATGGGGTGCAGTTGGGCCAGGGGTGATAAAAACACGTCTTACTATGGCGTTTTACCACACCCCAAACTAAACAAACCTTTACTGTTCTGGGCCCCCTATACGGCTGCTTTCACAGTGATGTGCTTCGGTTTACCTGCACTGCACCTTTCCTGGGTTAGCTGCTCTTTGCCGTAGACTTCTTTTATATCCTTCAGCCAGGTGTCTTGCACTTTGTGAAAGCAAACTAAAACTCCTGCATTCAGAAAGTGCACATAACCCCAGAGGATAAATTAGAAGTCTATGGTTAGGCACAGAAAATCCACAGGTACACTGCACTGCACTCGCGGTGTGGGTAAACCGCAGCACAATAGTGTGAAAGTGTATTGCTTCACACTGACCTGAATATCTTTGCTTTCCTGCTGCTGGCACCACTCTGGAGACCGCTACCCGAAATAAGAGGTGGAGTGCAGTTGCTATCAATCCGCATGGGACAGGAGCCAGAACTACAGAGGAGTTTATCGGTTTATGCGGATTTTTCTCCTTACTACAGCTCTGACTTTACAAGCAGTCCCTCTGCATTGAACTCTGTTGGTGCTCTGGTATGGCCCCCAGTGACCTGTCTGATTTACAGGTTGCTGACCCCCAATCTATGTTAATACTTGATTTTGAGTAAAAAATGCAGATCAGGAGTTCCAGTTTATTAAATCAAAGCACTGACTGCCACTGCAGCCACATATCTACCATTCTCAGCTGAAGGTCAGCATTGGCAACCCTCATGTATTTTTCTTGTTTTTTTTGTACAGTATGGATGACCATTTAGAAAAGACTTTCTCAGCTAGGGTTCCTGCTGGGGTTCCTTGAGCAGTGAGCAATAGAGAACTGATCACCCACTGAGGCCACCAATGCAAGAGGGCAATTTTTTTCAGACTACCAACGTTGGAGGTTACATCTATGCTGGTCACTTGTTAGGGCACACCACAATTTTCACTATCTGCTTTTTTTGTTAATATTATTAATTTAAAGCATTTTTAAGCACTTTTGCAGCCAAATTGAGATAAAACCTACTTTTATATTTGTTCTCTCCATTTGGATAGCATATCTTAACTCAAAACTTTACCCATAACCGCGCTGCCAAGCGCTCTTCTCACAGTTGTGGTGTGGCCCAGTTGATCCCAATGGGTGAGTTTTGACAAACAGTGCTCCTGACAATGTCATGTTCCCCACGACTAAGCACCGGGGATAGAGCAAAATGCGTTGGGTCTGGGCGTGGCCTGGTCGGAGTCCAGGCTGAGGTTGCCACTCCACTCATCTCAACAGAAAGCCTAGATGTGTGGCTTCCAGGGGCTATCCTCTTTTCCTCAAGTGCTCCTGTCAAACTCTGTAGCCCAAGTTAAAAATGCAGCTAACCCCAAGCAATGCATTGCGGCCATGATGTGTGTGTGTTTGTAGGGGGGTGTGTATGTGGTCAAACCATAGCTCTGCCGCCTGTTTTTAGTGCTTCCCGGCCACCTATGTGAAAGAGCCCTTAGGGGCAGCATTTGATCTGCTTTGAGGTTTTGTTTTGGACACGGCTGGTCTGATTGAGATCCTCTACTATTTTGAAGGCAAAGGCAGATCAAATGCATCCCCGATTCCAGGACTTGCAGTAGAAACGCTACTGAACCACATGCACATAAATAATTTAAGAGGTTTGCATTCAGGTAATGTCGCGTTCAAATGCAAGCAACTCTGCGTTATGCAACAAATGCTGTAGTAGCCCTTACGGTTTATCAATGAGCTTTCTTATTTATAGCCTTCCATTAATAAATAATTCTTAGAAGGGGTGATGTCTAGCACTGAATGATAGAGGCTCCTGTTATTATTTATTCATGCTGATTTCCTTGTTTTATGTACGCTAAGGCCACCAAAGTTAGTGGCTCCTTGGAGATGATCAGAACCAACAGAAAAGAATCAGAAAGCAGAAGTGCGTTCCATCTGCCGCCTGTTTGTTGTTTGTTTTGCTGTTGCTGTCGCTCTAACGATAGTACACGGCAGAGCTTCACTGAACTGTCAGGATGATAATGTCAGATGCCATCCAGAACAGATGCAGGGACACGGGGATTTGTCTCCTGGTTGCTGGAGCGCTACAATCTTAAAGAAGACCCGGCACAATGTGCTGAAAAGGCAGTATTTAAAGGGGGACTCCAGTCAAAAAGAAGTAAAAAAAAATTTTTTTTTTCTTCTTCCTGTGCAGGCATTCTTTGGTTCCATTGTCTTGGTTTTATGAGATTTCATATCAACGACTCTCAACTCTGCTTTTGAAATGTGCTTGACTCATCCACCTTGAGGATGCTTAAATAAATATTGAAGGCCTGATGTTTTTAGTGTCAGTAAATACATGACTAGAGTAAAACACCAACCACTCACCTGTCAGAAACAATGAATCAGACCGAGACAGAAGTACAGTAAAATCACACTTGTTTAATAATAAAAAGATAAACAGTAAACGTGGTCAAAACATAGCCAGAGTTCAGGAACCGGATCGAATAGTCAGCCAGGCCAAATGTCAGAGCCAGAGACAGACGTAGTAGAACAGCAAGCAGGATCTGGAGCCAGAAGGAACGTCGGCCAAGCAAGTCTTCAACAGGAACGCAAGAGCTAGTCTCTGTGATGTTGACCAAGGCGAAGGCAGAGAGAAACTGAGCTGGAAGGCTTAAAGCGATGTTCCAGCCTTTTTATGTTTGTTAAAAGTCAGCAGCTACAAAAAGTTAAGTTGCTGACTTTTAATAAACAGACACTTCCCTGCTCCACGGTCCAGCCGCCGGCGCCTCCATTCACACTGTGGGCACCCGGCCGTGACAGCTTTTGGCTTCATGGCCGGGCACTCACTGCACATGCTCGAGTAGCGCTGCGCTCTAGGAGTGGACAGGCGTCAACCTGGGGCCTGTCACGTGTCCCAGGAGATCCCCTAGAGGGAGGGGCCGCCTAAGGCGAGAGGAGGAGTCACCTAGGCGGTCCCTATGTGGAAGTGGGACAGGAAGTCCCACTCCTACCGAAGCCCCCACTCCCCCCCCCCAAAAAAAAATTACATGCTTAAAGCGTTTAAGTAGGCAGGACTGACGAGCAGATCATCAACAGGTGAGTCACTGTGGAGAGATTGGAGCTGGCAATTTGCCAACAGCTGAGCGGCCAGCTTAGAGAAGAAAGGGCTGAGTCCAGCCCTGACATTGCCATAATAACCGCTATGCCCCCCATACCCGTCTTACCAAATTGCATTTAAAATAATTAGACAAACACCATTTTGGATTTAAAAATTGTTCATAGCTGAAATGTATTAAGACAAGTAATATACAGTAAAACATTCCTTTAAACAGAAACTTAGTATTAACAATAATAATCAAGGTTGCCTATCTTTGAAGGCACTAAGGAACGTTTGTTTTGTATCTGCTGAACCACTTAAAGGTCCCCAGCCGCAAAACCCCGGCTTGGGGACAAGCCCAACTCTCCGCAGATACCTCCAAATTCCCAGTTAACCCACCATTAACTGGAATCCTACAAAGGACACCATACCATAGATGGGTCCTAGTATGTGATATCATTGTTTTAATTTTGAAAGTCTCCAAAGATTTGAATTGCCAGCCCACGATGACCACCAAGGTACACCAATCCATACAGCTTAAGGTAATATTAAAGACTTTTTTTTTTGTTTGTTTAAAAATAGCAAACATATTATACTTATCTGCTCTGGACAGTGGTTTTGCACAGACAAGCCCAGATCCTCCTCTTCTCAGGTCCCTTGACGGTTCTCCTGGCCCGCCCTCCTGAGTGCACCCTCAGCAAGTTGCTTGCTATGGGGGCACCCGAGATGCTTCTCTGTGTGTACATTCAGACACAGAGCCGCGGCTCTGCCCTACCCTCTTTCTCTCCTCATTGGCTCGCTGACTTTGACAGCAGTGGGAGCCAATGGCTCCCACTGCTACCTCAGCCAATGATGAGGGAGTGTACCGGACAATCGAGGCTCTAGTGCAACATCTCTGAATTGAGATATGACTCGGGTAAGTTAGGAGGGCTGCTGCAGAACCACTTTAAGTTTCTTCTTCGTCTGCTGGCTTCACACATTAGTATCTACTAATGAAGGCCAATGAGAGGCCGACACATGTTTAGAGGGGAGGGGTCAAATCTGCGATGTCAGGCGAAGCACCATGAGTCTAGATCTCCGGTGAATGAGCTGGTGATTTGATACATGCTGTTTTTATTGTTCTTTATTGTAAGTGTAACTTTTTAGGGGGGGCTTTTTTTATAAATTTAAAAGCAGAGAACACTATGGTATTTGTGTTTTTTGTTTCATGTCCTTAACCCCATGAAATATAAGTGGAATTGATTATTAAAAAGAGAATGGAGGAAGGTGGTGTTTGGAGAAAATTCAAAAGTTGATTACCCACACAGAAGTGCAGTCTGGGGACTGTAGGAATTACTACCATTGGTAAAGTGGACTGATCGTGGTGGACACATGGAGTGATCTGTCTGAGTTTTATACTCATCCTTGAGGTGAGCAGGTATTTTAGCAGGTGGTGGTGTGCACTGAATATTGGATCCATTTAACCACTTAAGGCCCGGACCAATATGCTGCTAAATGACCCAAGGGGTTTTTACAATTCAGCACTACGTTGCTTTAACAGACAATTGTGCGGTCGTGCGACGTGGCTCCCAAACAAAATTGGCGTCCTTTTCCCCCCACAAATAGAGCTTTCTTTTGGTGGTATTTGATCACCTCTGCGGTTTTTATTTTTTGCGCTATAAACAAAAATAGAGCGACAATTTTGAAAATTTTTTTACATTTTTTACTTTTTGCTATAATAAATATCCCCCAAAAACATATATAACATTTTTTTTTCCTCAGTTTAGGCCGATACGTATTCTTCTACCTATTTTTGGTAAAAAAAAATCGCAATAAGCGTTTATCGATTGGTTTGCGCAAAATTTATAGCGTTTACAAAATAGGGGATAGTTTTATTATTTTTTTTTTTTTACTACTAATAGCGGCAATCAGCGATTTTTTTCGTGACTGCGACATTATGGCAGACACTTCGGACAATTTTGACACATTTTTGGGACCATTGTCATTTTCACAGCAAAAAATGCATTTAAATTGCATTGTTTATTGTGAAAATGACAGTTGCAGTTTGGGAGTTAACCATAGGGGGCGCTGTAGGAGTTAGGGTTCACCTAGTGTGTGTTTACAACTGTAGGGGGGTGTGGCTGTAGGTCTGAAGTCATCGATCGAGTCTCCCTATAAAAAGGATCACACGATCGATGTAGCCGCCACGGTGAAGCACGGGGAAGCCGTGTTTACATACGGCTCTCCCCGTTCTTCAACTCCGGGGAGCGATCGCGACAGGGCGGCTATAAACGAATAGCCGCGCCTCGTCCCGGATCGCTCCTGAAGCCACGGGAACCGCCGCATGTACCGGGGGGGTTCCCGATCGGACCCCCGACCCACTTCAAGCAGAGCACGTACAGGTACGTACATGTGCCTGTCCGTGCCGTTCTGCAGACGTATATGTACTTGCGGCGGTCTGGAAGTGGTTAAATAGGATTTTACAGAGCGGTGACAGCTTTGGAAACCTACATATGAACTGTTTAAAAAAAAAAAAGTTTTTTTTTTTTTTTTATGTATAATTATTTGTTTATATAAGATTTATAGGTACGCAGCGCTGCACTATTTTCATAAAATTAATATTGCAATAGGTGTGGTGTATCACTATAAGTGCTCAGCAGCTGTGAAGACACTCAGAGGGGTATATTTGATTTTTTTCACGTCGTTATAGGAGTAATTTATTAGCATTGTGGCGCTGATTGTTTTTCTCACTATCTTTCTATCTGCTATTCAATGTTCTAAAGTCTTGTTTTTCTCCTGAATCAAATGTTCCCCTTGGTGTTGGCCCTCGTTTCCAGGGTTATGGTGGCTCCTTTCCCCTGCAGGGTTTTTTCATTAGCCTACAGGGTGTTGATGCAGGAAGCGTTCCCACATGAGGCAGCAAGTTTGCGCATGCGCACATCACGGGCCCCGCCACTATGGCCTACCATTGAGAAGATCCCAAGCTGGGTGCTGTTCGGTGGGGGATCCGTCTGAGGAGAACCCGGAGGCAGGTGATCCAACAGGGCTTGAACGAACCACCGGGGATCTGGGTGACCGCACACTGACCGATTACATTCAAACTGTCGGTCGGTAACCCCAAAGACATACTGGGAGGATTTGCTCTATCGTTCAAACTTCAAGCACTAGGCCTGTGGCAGAGGTCTTTAACATCCCAATTTAATCAGAGCCAAGTCGGTGGCAGAGACTTGTTCCTCCCAGAAGTTCTAAGTGGCGCTCTGGCTGCCAGGCCTGTGAGAGAGGTCTGTCCAGGGGCACTTTACCCATTCCGGCTGGAGTGACGACGAGACGAATACAATTACTAAAGGGCAGGACTGCCTTTACTATCCATAGCCTGATTCTGTGAAGTTGCTCTTCCTTCACCAACCTATCCTGTCTACCTCAAGTTCACACGTTGGTCGTGTTTGACCAGAGAATAAAGCATTGAAAATGTCAACCAACGGTCTGGACATTCTGTTACTGCTCTCAACACCACCATCACCCCTAGACACAGTATAGAGGTAACTTAAATACGCCAATCCCAAATCTAACCAGCGGCTCCTCCGGGGGTAGCGCTACATTATTATACAGGATTTGTATAGCTCCATTTTGCACAGTGCTTTACAACATGAGGGCAGAGAGTACAGTTACAATACAATCAATTCGGGAGGAATCAGAGGGCCCTGCTCGTTAGAGCTTACAATTTAGGAGGGAGGATCAAGTATTACAGAAGGTAATGGCTGTGGGGGAGGAGCTGATGGAGAAAATAAAAGTACACTTGTTAGGTGGGGGTGGGATAGGCTGGAGATAGGAGGAGGGTTTTCAGGGATCGTCTGAAAGCAAACAGAGTAGGAGATAGACAGATTGGGGTAAGGAGATCCATAGGAGAGGCTGAGAAAAAGTCCTGGAGGTGAGCATGGGAGGAGGTGATGAGGGAGCTAGAGAGCACAAGGTCTTGGGAGGAACAAAGAGAAGGATTAAGTTGGTATTTTGAGACTAGGTTAGTGGTGTAGCGGGAGGGCCGAGTTGTGGGTGGCTTTTTAAGTTGATAATATTTTGAATTCAATTTGTTGGATGAGTGGAATCCAGTGGAAGGGTTGACAGAGAGGAGTAGCAGGAACTGAGCGGTTAGTAAGACGTAGCAAGGAATAGTTTATATTACTCGCGTAATTGAATTAAGATGAACGGCCATCTTTGTTTGAGTTTCTGAGCATATTCCATAGCTCAATAAAGTGTGTTAGCTGAGGGAGTTTGAGTTCCCATATAATCAGGGGTAAAACCTCCCAGAAAGTTAGCAGGATCACTGAGAAAGTGGGCATGATCTGGGCAGGAGGCCTTGAGAACTGTAAGCTGTGGGCAGGGGTTGCAGTATACTGGGGACTGTCTGGAAGGTGGACTTATCAACTGTGGGCCTTCGGCTGGGGTGATGGTGTACCACAGGCTGTGGGACCAAGATGTTGGCAATTATGTAATAGAAAATGCTTTCTGTGCCTGCTGTTTGTCATTATGCAGCTATTCTCCAGTCTGATGTCAATTGGCATGTGACCCGGCACCAATCATTACCATTTTCTTTATCGAGAAGAAATCCAAGCTAAAGCATGGCGGGTCCCAATCGAATGTTGAAACGAGGGGGAGTGTCTTACCACCCATCTTTCTCAGCAAGACTTCTTCCAATCTGTGGTCAGCGCTAGTCACTGGGGTCCCCCTCCCGCTATAACTGGTGAATAATTCATTTCACTTGGTTCACCCAGAGGTCAGATAAACATTTAGTTGCTGTAAAACTTGGCCCTGCTCATTTAGCTAATTATGGGATGTGGTCGTATTACAGGGTATTTTAAAACCTGTTGGGGTTTACCGATGATTCAGCTCACTGTACACTATGGCTTGTGCCCAACAGCTGGCTGGATTTAGCTGGCATTTAACAAATATGCTGCGTCAATAGCTATGTACCCACATCTGATTCTTTTTCACTTTTTGGTATAATTCCCACCAACCCCCTATCCACCTGGAGTTTTTATGTTGACCCATCTGGGTGCTTTGGTTACCTCCAACAACACAGGATATTCTGTTAAAACAGATCCGGAAGAAATACACAAAGTACAAGACTGAAGTAAGAATACACATGAATCTTTTATATATACGATATTTCCTTATCCTGGTGTTCAGGTTTCAAGCTTAGTTGAACATTCAGTTCCAATCAGCTCAATGCAATACAGATGCATCGAAACTGGTGACGGGGCTTGGGCTTTGTTCGGACTAGGATCGAAGCCCACGTGTTCAAGCCCGCCAAGAAGCTGTACTGTTCACTAATCTGCCACTAGGGTATTTACTAGACATGTGCACACTGAAATATTTTGTTTCGTTTTCGTTCGAAAAATACATTTATTTAGTTACTCCCAAAATTTGTTTTTATTTCGTTTTTCGTAAAAAAAAAAGCATTCGTCCGAAAATCCAAATTAAGGTTGAATCTGTCATTGAAGGCTTATGGTGTCTGTCGAATGTTCTAAGAAAAAAAAAAAATATTCGATAGAATCTTTAAAAAAATAAATAAAAAAATTGACTCTCTATGTCGACTCTTCATGTCTCTCTATGTCGACTCTTCATGTCTCTCTATGTCGACTCTTCATGTCTCTCTATGTCGACTCTTCATGTCTCTCTATGTCGAATCTTCATGTCTCTCTAGGTCGACTCTTCATGTCTCTTTATGTCGACTCTTCATGTCTCTCTATGTCGAATCTTCATGTCTCTCTATGTCGAATCTTCATGTCTCTCTATGTCGAATCTTCATGTCTCTCTATGTCGAATCTTCATGTCTCTCTATGTCGAATCTTCGTGTCTCTCTATGTCGAATCTTCGTGTCTCTCTATGTCGAATCTTCGTGTCTCTCTATGTCGAATCTTCGTGTCTCTCTATGTCGAATCTTCGTGTCTCTCTATGTCGAATCTTCGTGTCTCTCTATGTCGAATCTTCGTGTCTCTCTATGTCGAATCTTCGTGTCTCTCTATGTCGAATCTTCGTGTCTCTCTATGTCGAATCTTCGTGTCTCTCTATGTCGAATCTTCGTGTCTCTCTATGTCGAATCTTTTCTCTTTATGTAGAATAATATTGGACTAATAGAGTTAAGGTTAGGCACATTCTTTCGCAACGAAAACGAAAATAAAGCATTTGTTTATGTCGGATCTTTTGGTTTTCGTTTTTTGTGCTTTCGTTATCGTTTGTTAAAACGATAACGAAAATACCTGAAATTCAGACAAATGCATTCGAACGAAAACGAATGCACATGTTTAGTATTTACTGCCCCACAGCCACACCTTTTTAAGGCCCTTTGCATACATACAGCTGCAGGGCAGGGTATTCCCCAGATGCAAATGATTGGCTCGTACAAGTGACAACATCCTGGTGGGCTGGCACATTTGGATTCAGATCCTAGTCCGAACATGCCCATGCATATCACTTTTCAAAACAATAAAAAAAATACAGACTCTCATATGTCAAGGTCTGTATATCTCTACATTTCTATGGGCAGCTGTACACAGCACCTGTGGCTCCCAGGTGGAGAAATGCGAATTTGATGTTGTATAGTCCCAGGCACCCATGTGCATGTCATGATTCTTCTTGACCCTAATCAGCCATGTGAATTAGGCCTTAGTCTCAGTTCACACCATGCAGGTGTGACTGTGAATGGGCACATGTAGTCAGCCTATTCATTTCAGTGGGCTGCTCTATGCACTGCAGTGAACTGCATGGTGCTGTGGCACCATGTGGTTTGGCACACGTCTTTGCAGATGCACGGAGGTGCCATTAACAATGGCACGGCCATGCATCTGGTAAGGGCAGAGGTTTTCTGTGCATGTCAGGAAAGAGCATAAGCCAAAGACTGTATGTATGAATGTGAGTTAGGGACCTTAGATTGTAAGCTCCTTGAGGGTAGGGACTGATGTAAATGTACAATGTATATGTAAAGCACTGCGTAAATTTAAGTACCTGAAATAAATAATTTTGCACGCATTCCCAACACTCATAAATTTGAACCTAGCCTTAAAATCCGGGATTAATCGACCACTCGAGAAGTCTTGTAGCTCTTCTTGGGTACCTTCAAGAGCCTACGGGAGTTATGAATAAGGACTATTTACTAAGTTGATGATACTGCTGCTCTGCCTTACAAGCAATGATTCTCTTAGAAGACTGGCAAAGGCAGGCCGGGGTCAGCGTCAGGTGCAGGAGAGCCGGCTGGCCGTTGGGAACACGTTATGTTCATAACTCAGAAGTTTCCACTTCAATTTACATAGCTGGTGGAACATAGCAGTGTGAGAAATGACAGATGCTCAGCATAGTAGACACCACTGACCTTTCAGCAATGCAGGAGCAGCACTACCGCCAGTCTCAAACCAAAACAATGAGCCAGTGCAATAGGAATGTTTGTTTATCAGGTTTCAATAGAACAGCAGCCAATGGTGCCCGTTTAAAAGATGAGCAGGGCAGGATAGATATCAGCTTGTGGGTAAAGTATGAGAAGCTGATATATGGCACTGTGATCTTTATAGAAGAGGTAAAGGACCTCTAACCACTAAAAGAATATAAAGAGGACATACTGACATGACAACATTTCAGTCCAGGCCCCCAGGACCCACATTCTGCCAGAGGCCTGCCCACCTGCCGAAGTGGCTCACTCAAACCTTTCCTTTAACCTTGCAGGGGCCACCCACTTTAGGCCTCCAATCATCGTAATGAATGCTTTATTGAGTTTCTGCGCAAGCGCAATAACTCACGTAAGAGTGACATTATAAACCTAGCTTATCACCTAGAATATAGTATCGGGACTGCCATACGAGATGTGAGGCTGCCTCTGCGAATCTGTGACGATTGGCATATAAAGTATGTGAGAAGTATACTAGACATATCTAAAAAATCAAGGCTTTGGGCCAATAATTTTATACAGGTCATTTAGGTGTTAGAAGACAAGTCTGTACTAGTGTGACCACATTTCCAAACTGCCATTCAGGGACATACCTTCCCCCCAAAAAAGATGGGGGGAATGTAGTCTCAGGGTTGATGGGGAATTTGGCGGCGGGTTATTTGTCAGGTTATTGTGCCACTTGCTACCAGATACAGTCCTGCTTGTCACCCATAGCCTACCACCAGATGCAGTGCTGCTGTCGCTCCCTCTGCATGAGCCACATGCATTGAAGGAAAGAAGTGGAGTCACCATCTGGAGATTGAAGATCACACCAGTCCCAATTGTTAGCTGGGTCTTCTCCAACACTGTATTGTCCCGGAATGAAGGTGCCCGGGTCCCAGGACTGACATATCAATTGAGGGACAGTCCCAGGCAATCCAGGACACGTGGACACCCTAGTCTGTACGTGACTGTGGCTGTATTGTTTCTTTATTGTATATCTAAAGCAGTGATGGCCAACCTTGGCACCCCAGATGTTTTGGAACTACATTTCCCATGATGCTCTTGCACTGCAGTGTCGATGAGCATCATGGGAAATGTAGTTTTAAAACATGTGGGGTGCCAAGGTTCGCCATCACTGATGTAAAGCTATTTTTTTTTTTTTTTTAATTTTCAATAGAGTTGGGAAATGTTTAAATTCCTGTCAAACATTCTACCATTTGAGAACTTCGCCTTCACTTACTGTACTGTAGACCAGTGTTTCTCAAACTTTTTTTTCAGTCAAGGCACTTTTTTTAATTTCCACACAATCTCGGGACACCACATTCTAAAACGAAACTAATAGTCTTGCATAAAGCAGCAACATCCATATGGGTACGACCAGGGCAGGACTCAGGGTGGTGGGGGCCCGTGGGCTTAATAATCGAAGGGGCCCCCTGGAGCAGGGAAGGGGGGGTGGGTTGTTACCACCGACTGATCATAATTGTTGAGCAGGGGGGGCTGGAGATGCCAAAATAAAATCTAAGTTGTTGAGCGGGGGGGGGGGGGGAATCCGCCGATCGACCAAAGTCGGCGCCGGCTTGAGAGTTTATTTTGGGGCCCCCTTACACAGCTGCAGCTCCTCCCTGGAGCTTTGAATTTGTTGAGCGGGGGGGGGGGGGGGTGCCGAGGATTACATCATCCATCCTCTGAAGTCATTTTCAGCGGGAGGGGTGCACAATCCCACTATAAGTTGCTGATCGCTGCCATTACTAGTATAAAAAAAAAATTCCAGTATATATGCTATAGTTGACTATCTCTTCTGAGGTCAAGGGGCTTCCCTCACCCATGGAATGGAAACAGCGCCCAGAGGCGATTCAGTTTGCATGTGTTGCGCTTCACAAGTTTTTCACTCACTCACTATAGTTTGTAGACGCTATAGCTTACATGCAAACCAAATGATATACACTTCTTTATTTTATTTTTTTTAAGATATTTTTATTGCATTTTCTTAACAGACAGATATACATAAAGCAAACCATAAAACAAACTCCCATAGAGTACAGAATGCTCCTATTCCCAAATGATATACACTTATTGGCATTTTTCTTCTAGACATGTGGCAGAATAAAATTTTCCATACATTTCAAACATTTTTTTATTGGATATATTTTTATAGCAGAAAGTAAACAGTCTTTTTTTTTTTTAAACATTTCGGTCTTTTTTTTTTTTATATCGCAAAAAATATAAAACCCTCCAAATGAAAGAAATTATATAAATTTAATTTGCGTACAGTATTCAATGACTGAGTAATTACAAGTTAAAGTGGCGCAGTACCGAATAGCAAGCCTGGTCATGAAGGGGGGTAAAACTTCCGGAGGGCACGTGGATATAACAACAACCAAGCAACTTATGTTTTCAGGAGTTCTGAAATGGCAGCCACCATTTTGCCCTAATGAAAACTGGTTTTAGGGTTAGGGTGGATTCACACTATTGTGGTCTGTTGTGTTAAGAAGAGGGCTCCATTCATTATATACCGTATTTATCGTGGTATAACGCGCTCCCGCGTATACCGCGCACCCCTAAAGTTGCCCCCGAAATTCCTGTAAAAAAAAAGTTATATGATTTTATTACTTACAGTTTTGGTGTCTTCCCAGCGTCCGTCTCCGGCCTCGATGGTGTTCTCCAGCGCGCGCCTCAAGTCGAGTCCCCGCTTCCCGCGCTCAGTTCGAACGCCTCCGCCGACATATACCGAGTGCAGTACACTCGGGTACATTCGGCAAGGCTCGGCGTCGCTCACGCTCTGTGACGTTTATGCGTGAGCACGAGCGAAGCCGAGCCTTGACGAATGTACCCGAGTGTACTGCACTCGGTATATGTCGGCGCAGGATTTCAAACTGAGCGCGGGAAGCGGCTATCGGCGTATATCGCGCACCCACGATTTTCCTCTTATTTTAAGGGGAAAATAGTGCGTGATATACGCTGATAAATACGTAAAAAAGCACGTGAATTTATTTTTGCTGAAGATTAGTTTTAGGTAGGATTACCATCTGCCCAATATTTTACGAGCCAGGCTGCAGAAATTGGGCTTTTTGCCAATGTTACTAATAGGACAGAGATAATCTGTTGGCATATTTTCCCAGAAAAGGTGACAGCCTTAGCTTTAGGTAACAGTGCAGATCCATCCTTTTTATTAATTCATACTCTAATTTTTAGATTCAGCTTGATAAATGACATTGCTGTTTATTTAGATCTGCCACATGCTAGCCGGTGGCAGGCTGCCCATGGGAGTACTTTTTTTTTATGTTCTAATGCAGGGGTCCTCAAACTACGGCCCGCGGGCCGCATGCGGCCCGCCGATGACATTCATCCGGCCCACTGCACGCAGGGCCGGTAGACTGCTGTGTCAGGAGCTCACTGAAAATTTTGGACGCGCTGTGATAAAAGTCCCGCTCTCCTCTTCGACCAGGTCGTGTGATAGACGCAGTGTTCTGTCTATCTTGTCTAGGAGGAGGGCGGGACTACTTTCACAGCGCGCCCAAACTTTTCAGTGAGCTTCTGACACAGCAGGAGAACGGGATCCCGATGCACACACTGGCTGGTGAGACATTGTTGGTCACAGTAAGGCTGAAAAAGGTAAGGGGGGCTTGAGATTTCCCCCATAGCACAGCATTGCAGCCCCCCTCACCATTATCACATGTGCTGTGCTATGGGGGAAATCTCATGTGCTGTGCTATGGGGGAAATCTCATGTGCTGTGCTATGGGGGAAATCTCATGTGCTGTGCTATGGGGGAAATCTCATGTGCTGTGCTGTGCTATGGGGGAAATTTGTTGTGCCATGAGGGGACTCTGTGCTATGAGGGGACTCTGTGCTATGAGGGGACTCTGATGAAGGGATTATGCAAAATACTAATAAGTTTATGTTGATTAACTGTTTTTTGTGCACTACAAAAAAAATATGTGCAGTGTGCAAAGGTATTTGTTTATATTTTTTTTCAAACTATAGTCCGGCCCCCCAACAGTCTGAGGGACCGTGAACTGGCCCCCTGTTTAAAAAGTTTGAGGACCCCTGTTCTAATGGGTGGAAAGGAGAGATGCTGTAGACTTGAAGGTGCTGTTATATTGTATTTTGGAGAAAAGACTGGAGGCGGGGCAGTGGCACAAACTTTGCAGGACTGCCACCTTCTTGTCCACCGTGCAACCATACAGCACAACAGTGGTGGCTCAGTCCCAAAAATAAGTGGATTACAAATTATAAGGTGTGACTAAGACCCCTTTCACACTGAAGTGCTTTTACAGTGTTTTAGCGTTAAAAATAGCACTATTAAAACACTCATAAAACGCTCTCCATGCATCTCAATGGACCCTTTCACACTGAGTCCTGCAAGCAGCATCTTTGGAGCAGCTTTTGGGCGGTGAAAAAAACTCTCCAAAAACGCCCCTCTCCATTGAAATGAATTGAAGGTGCTGTAAAAACGCCTTACCCTTTCACACTGAGGCACTGCAAAAACGCCCTAAAATGTTAGGGTCTTAGCGGGGCTTTACCAGCACATTGGCTCATTACAGGCCAAGGACGAGCCTTGTGGGAATTGACACCTCCTAAATCCATCCCCCACGGCAGTACCTGCTTGTATCACTTTAACTTCTGCAATACGGATTGTATATGTTTTATGATTTTGTGATCGGGTCGCCCTCTGTCGGGCGCTGGGTCACACCATGTTACCCTTCTGTTTATGCTGTCTTAAAAACTCAATAAACCTTTATTGAACCTAACAGCACATTGGCATTGCAGATGAGGCTTCGCTCGAATAACGCTCGAAAAACGCCCCAGTGTAAAAGGGGCCTAAAGGCAAAACTATATAATTTTTTTTTTTTTTTAGTTTTGGATTGATTGGAGAAGGATTAGAACACCTGTCACTTTTGTATTGCAGGGGTTGCCCATGTTATCATCAAAAGTGAGCGTAAAATAAAATCCCAAATTTTGGGTTTACACCGGAATAGTAATAGAGGGGACATTTTCCAAGGGGGACACCATTTCTGGTCACCGTCTTGGTTTGGTCCAAATCATTTAGTGGAGGGGGGATTATGGTGTGGGGGTTCTTTTTCAGAGGTTGGGCTTGGCCCCTTAGTTCCAGTGAAGGGAATTTTTAAGGTGTCAGCATACCAAGACATTTTGACAATTTCATGCTCCCAATTTTGTAGGAACGGTTTGGGGACGGCCCCTTCCTGTTCCAACATGATTGTGCACCAGTGTACAAAGCAAGGTCCATAAAGACATGGATGAGTGAGTTTCGGGTGGAGGAACTCGACTGGCCTTCACAAAGTACAGACCTCAACCCGATAGAACACCTTTAGGATGAATTAGAGCGAAGACTGTGAGCCAGGCCTTTTCAACCGGGGCCACAAAAGATGTATATGCTGGCTGCCTTGGAGGGGGACAGGGAGGAGGCGGGACGAGTTCCGTACATACAGGAGGAGAATTTCCTGTTTAACGGCGGCCTCTGTAATAGGAAGTCCCGTCTCCAGCGCGACCATTGAACGACTGTTCTGTCCATCAAAGGAGGCAAGACTTTCTATTAAAGAGTCCACCGTGTAAACAGGAGATTCTCCTGTAGGTAATCTTTGGCGCTCGTCCTGACCCCTACCTGTCCCCTTCAAGGCTGCAGATGGATGGGCATCAATCGGGCTGCAATGGTGGGTGCTGCATTCCTGGCAATGGTGGGTCTGCAGATGGGCACTTGTGAGGCTGCAGATGGGCACTGACCCTTATTTTGCTTCACAGTTCTTTATTTAAAATGTAAGTTTTTTTATGAAAACTTCCCTCTTAAAGTGAAGGTGCGTGTTATACGCTGATAAATAAGGTATATCCAAATAATATGCCTGAGCTCATCTCTTTACTCACACACAGCCACAAAGGAAAGAGAGTTCTTGTTGGGCAGTGTATCGAACGAACACACTTAGTCCAAATTTAAGTGGTTCAAAGAATGGCAGGCAAAATGGTCGGCCCTCATGCATGTTCACTTCATCAAATGTGGCCCTCTTTAAAAAAAAGTTTGGACACCCCTGCCATAGACACACTCCCAAACCTTGTGGACAGCCTTCCCTGAAGAGTTGAAGCTGTTATAGCAAAAGGGTGGGTCAACTCAGTATTGAACCCTATGGACTAAGACTGGGATGCCATTAAAGTTCATGTGTGTGTAAGGGCAGGCGACCCAATACTTTTGGCAATATAGTGTATTTCCCGATTTCAACTGAGGCGTCTTCGGAGTGCCAGGCTATACACAGAGAGTGGAACCTCCAAGTCAGTGTACAACGACGTGCCTGTTGGAGCTCTTGAAGATACCCAGTACATTCAGGTATAGGGGAACATATGACCTGCTCCCCTTCCTCCCAGGATGCATTGTTTGGGCCTGTGCAGCCAATCACCAGGTTGGTCACATGGAGGAGTAGAGTGGGCCATAAAGTGTTGGTAAACCCAGGTCGCTGCAATCACAATATCTGGTCTCCCGCAGTACACAGAACAAGGAAAAATTATTATTATAGTAAATATAAACTGCTAAATGCCTTTTATCATCGGCAGTATATAGCTGTCTTGTGACTTGTCTGGTTAAAGTTTGTCAGAGGCGTTTTCGTTCAACTCTTGGCTGTTTTTTGAGGCTGCAGGACTCCTGACCCTCTGAGCAGTGCTGATTGGCCCTGTGCGGATCACATGAACCCTCCTTAGAAAAAAAAAAGCCTATTTAGCAATACACATCAAACTGAGCATGTGCAGAGTGCCTCCAAGGCTCTGTAATAACAACAGATGGATTGGGGACAGAAAAAGAAGGGGAAGGTCAGAGAAAACAGGATCAAACAGCCTCTTTACACAATGCAGAGGATTAACCCCTCAGGTTCCACAGTGAGTATAACATGCATGCTTTACTGCATATACAGACTGGTTTGTTGTGGGTTTAGTAACACTTTGAGGCCCCGTACACACGACCGAACATGTCTGCTGAAACTGGTCCGCGGTTTGGCCGTGTGTAGGCACGAACGGACCATTTTCGGGCGGATCGGACAGGTTTCCAGCGGACAACTGTTTCCTGGACTTGCTTTAAAACAGTCCGCTGGAAACCTGTCCGCCCGGATATGTACGGTCGTCTGTACAGACCTACCGTACATGTCCGAGCGCCCGCCGTCCCTCGCATGCGTCGAATGACTTCGACGCATGCGTGGAAGCATTTAAAAGGCAGGCCCGCCCACGTCGCCGCGGCGCCGGTGCGGACACGCCCCGCGTATTGTTTACGTGCGGACTTCTGTTCGATGGTGTGTACAGCCATCGAACAGAAGTCCCCGGGCAGACATGTCCGATGAAAACGGTCCGCGGACCGGTTTCATCGGACATGTCTGCTCGTGAGTACAAGGCCTGACTCTCTATGTAAGTTCTGATACAGAACTCACACCTGAGTGTAGTTATTTACTGTAGTTTTTCGGGGGGCTTTTTAAAGCATTTTTGCAGGTTTTTACAAAAGTTTTTAAAGCATTTTAGAAGCGAAATTCAAGCGTTTTACATCTTCATGTGTTTTTTTTAACCAATAGAAAGCACTAGGAGGAGAGGTGGAGGAAATTAGGGGTGGAGAAGCTGCTGTTTGAGCAGAATACGATCGTCAAAACGCTCAAGTCAGGCGTTTCTATTGAAGTCTATGGGACCAAAAAACACTCGTGTTCTGCCATAAAGAAGCTCATGTACTTTTTGGAGTGGCAGGCGTTTTGCTTCAGGTGACCGAATGCTCAGATGTCAACAGCGGCCATTGAAATTAATGGGATTTGACTTGTTGAGCGTTTTAGAGCTGAAAACCTCTCAGGCGTGAACGGGGCCTCAAGAATTATTGTAACCCAGAGCTCTGTCAGAAGAATGGAATGGTGGAGGTGTGTGGGCAAGGTGACCATTAGTGGGTGGGGTGATCCCCATGACTTGGCTCTGAGGGGGCAAAACGCGTTGGACACGTAGCCTGGCGGGAGCCCAGCCTGAAGTTCTCTCTTCCACAATCGCATACACACGTGGATGTGCGTCATCGGGGACTCTTTCCTTTCTCTCTCTAGCGGTTACAGGAGATGGGACGTGCTCCACTCCCTTGTCGGCTCTCCTGCAGCAGCAGACTGATGCACCATCTACATGGCTCCCCTAATTGCTACACGAGACTGA